>NC_092175.1:8494621-8557121 GCF_045791955.1 Oncorhynchus clarkii lewisi
TCCTAACCCTAACCCTAAAACATAACCTTAAAACTAACCCTAGCTCCTAACCCTAACCTTAACTCTAACCCTAGCTCCTAACCCTAACCTTAACTCTAACCCTAGCTCCTAACCCTAACCCTAAAACATAACCTTAACTCTAACCCTAGCTCCTAACCCTAACCTTAACTCTAACCCTAGCTCCTAACCCTAACCCTAAAACATAACCTTAACTCTAACCCTAGCTCCTAATCCTAACCTTAACTCTAACCCTAGCTCCTAACCCTAACCCTAAAACATAACCTTAACTCTAACCCTAGCTCCTAACCCTAACCTTAACTCTAACCCAAGCTCCTAACCTTAAAACATAACCTTAACTCTAACCCTAGCTCCTAACCCTAACCTTAACTCTAACCCTAGCTCCTAACCCTAACCTTAACTCTAACCCTAGCTCCTAACCCTAACCCTAACCTTAACTCTAACCCTAGCTCCTAACCCTAACCTTAACTCTAACCCTAGCTCCTAACCCTAACCTTAACTCTAACCCTAGCTCCTAACCCTAACCTTAACTCTAACCCTAGCTCCTAACCCTAACCTTAACTCTAACCCTAGCTCCTAACCCTAACCTTAACTCTAACCCTAGCTCCTAACCCTAACCTTAACTCTAACCCTAGCTCCTAACCCTAACCTTAACTCTAACCCTAGCTCCTAACCTTAACTCTAACCCTAGCTCCTAACCTTAACTCTAACCCTAGCTCCTAACCCTAACCTTAACTCTAACCCTAGCTCCTAACCTTAACTCTAACCCTAGCTCCTAACCCTAACCTTAACTCTAACCCTAGCTCCTAACCCTAACCTTAACTCTAACCCTAGCTCCTAACCCTAACCTTAACTCTAACCCTAGCTCCTAACCCTAACCTTAACTCTAACCCTAGCTCCTAACCCTAACCTTAACTCTAACCCTAGCTCCTAACCCTAACCTTAACTCTAACCCTAGCTCCTAACCCTAACCTTAACTCTAACCCTAGCTCCTAACAATAACCTTAAAACATAACCTTAACTTAACCCTAGCTCCTAACCCTAACCTTAACTCTAACCCTAGCTCCTAACCCTAACCTTAACTCTAACCCTAGCTCCTAACCCTAACCTTAACTCTAACCCTAGCTCCTAACCCTAACCTTAACTCTAACCCTAGCTCCTAACCCTAACCTTAACTCTAACCCTAGCTCCTAACCCTAACCTTAACTCTAACCCTAGCTCCTAACAATAACCTTAAAACATAACCTTAACTTAACCCTAGCTCCTAACCCTAACCTTAACTCTAACCCTAGCTCCTAACCCTAACCTTAACTCTAACCCTAGCTCCTAACCCTAACCTTAACTCTAACCCTAGCTCCTAACCCTAACCTTAACTCTAACCCTAGCTCCTAACCCTAACCTTAACTCTAACCCTAGCTCCTAACCTTAACTCTAACCCTAGCTCCTAACCTTAACTCTAACCCTAGCTCCTAACCCTAACCTTAACTCTAACCCTAGCTCCTAACCCTAACCTTAACTCTAACCCTAGCTCCTAACCCTAACCTTAACTCTAACCCTAGCTCCTAACCCTAACCTTAACTCTAACCCTAGCTCCTAACCCTAACCTTAACTCTAACCCTAGCTCCTAACCCTAACCTTAACTCTAACCCTAGCTCCTAACCCTAACCTTAACTCTAACCCTAGCTCCTAACCCTAACCTTAACTCTAACCCTAGCTCCTAACCCTAACCTTAACTCTAACCCTAGCTCCTAACCCTAACCTTAACTCTAACCCTAGCTCCTAACCCTAACCTTAACTCTAACCCTAGCTCCTAACAATAACCTTAAAACATAACCTTAACTTAACCCTAGCTCCTAACCCTAACCTTAACTCTAACCCTAGCTCCTAACCCTAACCTTAACTCTAACCCTAGCTCCTAGCCCTCACCTTAAATCTAACCCTAGCTCCTAACCCTAGCTCCTAACCCTAGCTCCTAACCCTAACCCTAAAACATAACCTTAAAACTAACCCTAGCTCCTAACCCTAACCTTAACTCTAACCCTAGCTCCTAACCCTAACCTTAACTCTAACCCTAGCTCCTAACCCTAACCCTAAAACATAACCTTAACTCTAACCCTAGCTCCTAACCCTAACCTTAACTCTAACCCTAGCTCCTAACCCTAACCCTAAAACATAACCTTAACTCTAACCCTAGCTCCTAATCCTAACCTTAACTCTAACCCTAGCTCCTAACCCTAACCCTAAAACATAACCTTAACTCTAACCCTAGCTCCTAACCCTAACCTTAACTCTAACCCAAGCTCCTAACCTTAAAACATAACCTTAACTCTAACCCTAGCTCCTAACCCTAACCTTAACTCTAACCCTAGCTCCTAACCCTAACCTTAACTCTAACCCTAGCTCCTAACCCTAACCCTAACCTTAACTCTAACCCTAGCTCCTAACCCTAACCTTAACTCTAACCCTAGCTCCTAACCCTAACCTTAACTCTAACCCTAGCTCCTAACCCTAACCTTAACTCTAACCCTAGCTCCTAACCCTAACCTTAACTCTAACCCTAGCTCCTAACCCTAACCTTAACTCTAACCCTAGCTCCTAACCCTAACCTTAACTCTAACCCTAGCTCCTAACCCTAACCTTAACTCTAACCCTAGCTCCTAACCTTAACTCTAACCCTAGCTCCTAACCTTAACTCTAACCCTAGCTCCTAACCCTAACCTTAACTCTAACCCTAGCTCCTAACCCTAACCTTAACTCTAACCCTAGCTCCTAACCCTAACCTTAACTCTAACCCTAGCTCCTAACCCTAACCTTAACTCTAACCCTAGCTCCTAACCCTAACCTTAACTCTAACCCTAGCTCCTAACCCTAACCTTAACTCTAACCCTAGCTCCTAACCCTAACCTTAACTCTAACCCTAGCTCCTAACAATAACCTTAAAACATAACCTTAACTTAACCCTAGCTCCTAACCCTAACCTTAACTCTAACCCTAGCTCCTAACCCTAACCTTAACTCTAACCCTAGCTCCTAACCCTAACCTTAACTCTAACCCTAGCTCCTAACCCTAACCTTAACTCTAACCCTAGCTCCTAACCCTAACCTTAACTCTAACCCTAGCTCCTAACCCTAACCTTAACTCTAACCCTAGCTCCTAACAATAACCTTAAAACATAACCTTAACTTAACCCTAGCTCCTAACCCTAACCTTAACTCTAACCCTAGCTCCTAACCCTAACCTTAACTCTAACCCTAGCTCCTAACCCTAACCTTAACTCTAACCCTAGCTCCTAACCCTAACCTTAACTCTAACCCTAGCTCCTAACCCTAACCTTAACTCTAACCCTAGCTCCTAACCTTAACTCTAACCCTAGCTCCTAACCTTAACTCTAACCCTAGCTCCTAACCCTAACCTTAACTCTAACCCTAGCTCCTAACCCTAACCTTAACTCTAACCCTAGCTCCTAACCCTAACCTTAACTCTAACCCTAGCTCCTAACCCTAACCTTAACTCTAACCCTAGCTCCTAACCCTAACCTTAACTCTAACCCTAGCTCCTAACCCTAACCTTAACTCTAACCCTAGCTCCTAACCCTAACCTTAACTCTAACCCTAGCTCCTAACCCTAACCTTAACTCTAACCCTAGCTCCTAACCCTAACCTTAACTCTAACCCTAGCTCCTAACCCTAACCTTAACTCTAACCCTAGCTCCTAACCCTAACCTTAACTCTAACCCTAGCTCCTAACAATAACCTTAAAACATAACCTTAACTTAACCCTAGCTCCTAACCCTAACCTTAACTCTAACCCTAGCTCCTAACCCTAACCTTAACTCTAACCCTAGCTCCTAACCCTAACCTTAACTCTAACCCTAGCTCCTAACCCTAACTCTAACCCTAGCTCCTAACCCTAACCTTAACTCTAACCCTAGCTCCTAACCTTAACTCTAACCCTAGCTCCTAACCCTAACCTTAACTCTAACCCTAGCTCCTAACCCTAACCTTAACTCTAACCCTAGCTCCTAACCCTAACCTTAACTCTAACCCTAGCTCCTAACCCTAACCTTAACTCTAACCCTAGCTCCTAACCCTAACCTTAACTCTAACCCTAGCTCCTAACCCTAACCTTAACTCTAACCCTAGCTCCTAACCCTAACCTTAACTCTAACCCTAGCTCCTAACCTTAACTCTAACCCTAGCTCCTAACCCTAACCTTAACTCTAACCCTAGCTCCTAACCCTAACCTTAACTCTAACCCTAGCTCCTAACCTTAACTCTAACCCTAGCTCCTAACCCTAACCTTAACTCTAACCCTAGCTCCTAACCCTAACCTTAACTCTAACCCTAGCTCCTAACCCTAACCTTAACTCTAACCCTAGCTCCTAACCCTAACCTTAACTCTAACCCTAGCTCCTAACCCTAACCTTAACTCTAACCCTAGCTCCTAACCCTAACCTTAACTCTAACCCTAGCTCCTAACCCTAACCTTAACTCTAACCCTAGCTCCTAACAATAACCTTAAAACATAACCTTAACTTAACCCTAGCTCCTAACCCTAACCTTAACTCTAACCCTAGCTCCTAACCCTAACCTTAACTCTAACCCTAGCTCCTAACCCTAACCTTAACTCTAACCCTAGCTCCTAACCCTAACCCTAGCTCCTAACCCTAACCTTAACTCTAACCCTAGCTCCTAACCCTAACCTTAACTCTAACCCTAGCTCCTAACCCTAACCTTAACTCTAACCCTAGCTCCTAACCCTAACCTTAACTCTAACCCTAGCTCCTAACCCTAACCTTAACTCTAACCCTAGCTCCTAACCCTAACCTTAACTCTAACCCTAGCTCCTAACCCTAACCTTAAAACATAACCTTAACTTAACCCTAGCTTCTAACCCTAACCTTAACTCTAACCCTAGCTCCTAACCCTAACCTTAACTCTAACCCTAGCTCCTAACCCTAACCTTAACTCTAACCCTAGCTCCTAACCCTAACCTTAACTCTAACCCTAGCTCCTAACCCTAACCTTAACTCTAACCCTAGCTCCTAACCCTAACCTTAACTCTAACCCTAGCTCCTAACCCTAACCTTAACTCTAACCCTAGCTCCTAACCCTAACCTTAAAACATAACCTTAACTTAACCCTAGCTCCTAACCCTACCCTTAACTCTAACCCTAGCTCCTAACCCTAACCTTAACTCTAACCCTAGCTCCTAACCCTAAAACATAACCTTAACTCTAACCCTAGCTCCTAACCCTAACCTTAACTCTAACCCTAGCTCCTAACCCTAACCTTAACTCTAACCCTAGCTCCTAACCCTAACCTTAACTCTAACCCTAGCTCCTAACCCTAACCTTAACTCTAACCCTAGCTCCTAACCCTAACCCTAACTCTAACCTTAACTCTAACCCTAGCTCCTAACCCTAACCCTAACTCTAACCTTAACTTAACCCTAGCTCCTAACCCTAACCTTAACTCTAACCCTAGCTCCTAACCCTAACCTTAAAACTAACCCTAGCTCCTAACCCTAACCTTAACTCTAACCCTAGCTCCTAACCCTAACCTTAAAACTAACCCTAGCTCCTAACCCTAACCTTAACTCTAACCCTAGTTCCTAACCCTAACCCTAACTCTAACCTTAACTCTAACCCTAGCTCCTAACCCTAACCCTAACTCTAACCTTAACTCTAACCCTAGCTCCTAACCCTAACTCTAACCCTAGCTCCTAACCCTAACCTTAAAACTAACCCTAGCTCCTAACCCTAACCTTAACTCTAACCCTAGCTCCTAACCCTAACCTTAACTCTAACCCTAGCTCCTAACCCTAACCTTAACTCTAACCCTAGCTCCTAACCCTAACCTTAACTCTAACCCTAGCTCCTAACCCTAACCTTAACTCTAACCCTAGCTCCTAACCCTAACCTTAACTCTAACCCTAGCTCCTAACCTTAACTCTAACCCTAGCTCCTAACCCTAACCTTAACTCTAACCCTAGCTCCTAACCCTAACCTTAACTCTAACCCTAGCTCCTAACCCTAACCTTAACTCTAACCCTAGCTCCTAACCCTAACCTTAACTCTAACCCTAGCTCCTAACCCTAACCTTAACTCTAACCCTAGCTCCTAACCCTAACCTTAAAACATAACCTTAACTTAACCCTAGCTCCTAACCCTAACCTTAACTCTAACCCTAGCTCCTAACCCTAACCTTAACTCTAACCCTAGCTCCTAACCCTAACCTTAACTCTAACCCTAGCTCCTAACCCTAACCCTAGCTCCTAACCCTAACCTTAACTCTAACCCTAGCTCCTAACCCTAACCTTAACTCTAACCCTAGCTCCTAACCCTAACCTTAACTCTAACCCTAGCTCCTAACCCTAACCTTAACTCTAACCCTAGCTCCTAACCTTAACTCTAACCCTAGCTCCTAACCCTAACCTTAACTCTAACCCTAGCTCCTAACCCTAACCTTAACTCTAACCCTAGCTCCTAACCCTAACCTTAACTCTAACCCTAGCTCCTAACCCTAACCTTAAAACATAACCTTAACTTAACCCTAGCTTCTAACCCTAACCTTAACTCTAACCCTAGCTCCTAACCCTAACCTTAACTCTAACCCTAGCTCCTAACCCTAACCTTAACTCTAACCCTAGCTCCTAACCCTAACCTTAACTCTAACCCTAGCTCCTAACCCTAACCTTAACTCTAACCCTAGCTCCTAACCCTAACCTTAACTCTAACCCTAGCTCCTAACCCTAACCTTAACTCTAACCCTAGCTCCTAACCCTAACCTTAAAACATAACCTTAACTTAACCCTAGCTCCTAACCCTACCCTTAACTCTAACCCTAGCTCCTAACCCTAACCTTAACTCTAACCCTAGCTCCTAACCCTAACCTTAACTCTAACCCTAGCTCCTAACCCTAACCTTAACTCTAACCCTAGCTCCTAACCCTAACCTTAACTCTAACCCTAGCTCCTAACCCTAACCTTAACTCTAACCCTAGCTCCTAACCCTAACCTTAACTCTAACCCTAGCTCCTAACCCTAACCTTAACTCTAACCCTAGCTCCTAACCCTAACCTTAAAACATAACCTTAACTTAACCCTAGCTCCTAACCCTACCCTTAACTCTAACCCTAGCTCCTAACCCTAACCTTAACTCTAACCCTAGCTCCTAACCCTAACCTTAACTCTAACCCTAGCTCCTAACCCTAACCTTAACTCTAACCCTAGCTCCTAACCCTAACCTTAAAACATAACCTTAACTTAACCCTAGCTCCTAACCCTACCCTTAACTCTAACCCTAGCTCCTAACCCTAACCTTAACTCTAACCCTAGCTCCTAACCCTAACCTTAACTCTAACCCTAGCTCCTAACCCTAAAACATAACCTTAACTCTAACCCTAGCTCCTAACCCTAACCTTAACTCTAACCCTAGCTCCTAACCCTAACCTTAACTCTAACCCTAGCTCCTAACCCTAACCTTAACTCTAACCCTAGCTCCTAACCCTAACCTTAACTCTAACCCTAGCTCCTAACCCTAACCCTAACTCTAACCTTAACTCTAACCCTAGCTCCTAACCCTAACCTTAACTCTAACCCTAGCTCCTAACCCTAACCCTAACTCTAACCTTAACTTAACCCTAGCTCCTAACCCTAACCTTAACTCTAACCCTAGCTCCTAACCCTAACCTTAAAACTAACCCTAGCTCCTAACCCTAACCTTAACTCTAACCCTAGCTCCTAACCCTAACCTTAAAACTAACCCTAGCTCCTAACCCTAACCTTAACTCTAACCCTAGTTCCTAACCCTAACCCTAACTCTAACCTTAACTCTAACCCTAGCTCCTAACCCTAACCCTAACTCTAACCTTAACTCTAACCCTAGCTCCTAACCCTAACTCTAACCCTAGCTCCTAACCCTAACCTTAAAACTAACCCTAGCTCCTAACCCTAACCTTAACTCTAACCCTAGCTCCTAACCCTAACCCTAACCTTAACTCTAACCCTAGCTCCTAACCCTAACCTTAACTCTAACCCTAGCTCCTAACCCTAACCTTAACTCTAACCCTAGCTCCTAACCCTAACCTTAACTCTAACCCTAGCTCCTAACCCTAACCTTAACTCTAACCCTAGCTCCTAACCTTAACTCTAACCCTAGCTCCTAACCCTAACCTTAACTCTAACCCTAGCTCCTAACCCTAACCTTAACTCTAACCCTAGCTCCTAACCTTAACTCTAACCCTAGCTCCTAACCCTAACCTTAACTCTAACCCTAGCTCCTAACCCTAACCTTAACTCTAACCCTAGCTCCTAACCCTAACCTTAACTCTAACCCTAGCTCCTAACCCTAACCTTAACTCTAACCCTAGCTCCTAACCCTAACCTTAACTCTAACCCTAGCTCCTAACCCTAACCTTAAAACATAACCTTAACTTAACCCTAGCTTCTAACCCTAACCTTAACTCTAACCCTAGCTCCTAACCCTAACCTTAACTCTAACCCTAGCTCCTAACCCTAACCTTAACTCTAACCCTAGCTCCTAACCCTAACCTTAACTCTAACCCTAGCTCCTAACCCTAACCTTAACTCTAACCCTAGCTCCTAACCCTAACCTTAACTCTAACCCTAGCTCCTAACCCTAACCTTAACTCTAACCCTAGCTCCTAACCCTAACCTTAACTCTAACCCTAGCTCCTAACCCTAACCTTAAAACATAACCTTAACTTAACCCTAGCTCCTAACCCTACCCTTAACTCTAACCCTAGCTCCTAACCCTAACCTTAACTCTAACCCTAGCTCCTAACCCTAAAACATAACCTTAACTCTAACCCTAGCTCCTAACCCTAACCTTAACTCTAACCCTAGCTCCTAACCCTAACCTTAACTCTAACCCTAGCTCCTAACCCTAACCTTAACTCTAACCCTAGCTCCTAACCCTAACCTTAACTCTAACCCTAGCTCCTAACCCTAACCCTAACTCTAACCTTAACTCTAACCCTAGCTCCTAACCCTAACCCTAACTCTAACCTTAACTTAACCCTAGCTCCTAACCCTAACCTTAACTCTAACCCTAGCTCCTAACCCTAACCTTAAAACTAACCCTAGCTCCTAACCCTAACCTTAACTCTAACCCTAGCTCCTAACCCTAACCTTAAAACTAACCCTAGCTCCTAACCCTAACCTTAACTCTAACCCTAGCTCCTAACCCTAGCTCCTAACCCTAACCCTAACTCTAACCTTAACTCTAACCCTAGCTCCTAACCCTAACCTTAACTCTAACCCTAGCTCCTAACCCTAACCTTAAAACTAACCCTAGCTCCTAACCCTAACCTTAACTCTAACCCTAGCTCCTAACCCTAACCCTAACCTTAACTCTAACCCTAGCTCCTAACCCTAACCTTAACTCTAACCCTAGCTCCTAACCCTAACCTTAACTCTAACCCTAGCTCCTAACCCTAACCTTAACTCTAACCCTAGCTCCTAACCCTAACCTTAACTCTAACCCTAGCTCCTAACCTTAACTCTAACCCTAGCTCCTAACCCTAACCTTAACTCTAACCCTAGCTCCTAACCCTAACCTTAACCCTAACCCTAGCTCCTAACCTTAACTCTAACCCTAGCTCCTAACCCTAACCTTAACTCTAACCCTAGCTCCTAACCCTAACCTTAACTCTAACCCTAGCTCCTAACCCTAACCTTAACTCTAACCCTAGCTCCTAACCCTAACCTTAACTCTAACCCTAGCTCCTAACCCTAACCTTAACTCTAACCCTAGCTCCTAACCCTAACCTTAACTCTAACCCTAGCTCCTAACCCTAACCTTAACTCTAACCCTAGCTCCTAACCCTAACCTTAACTCTAACCCTAGCTCCTAACAATAACCTTAAAACATAACCTTAACTTAACCCTAGCTCCTAACCCTAACCTTAACTCTAACCCTAGCTCCTAACCCTAACCTTAACTTTAACCCTAGCTCCTAACCCTAACCTTAACTCTAACCCTAGCTCCTAACCCTAACCTTAACTCTAACCCTAGCTCCTAACCCTAACCTTAACTCTAACCCTAGCTCCTAACCCTAACCTTAACTCTAACCCTAGCTCCTAACCCTAACCTTAACTCTAACCCTAGCTCCTAACCCTAACCTTAACTCTAACCCTAGCTCCTAACCCTAACCTTAACTCTAACCCTAGCTCCTAACCCTAACCTTAACTCTAACCCTAGCTCCTAACCCTAACCTTAACTCTAACCCTAGCTCCTAACCCTAACCTTAAAACATAACCTTAACTTAACCCTAGCTTCTAACCCTAACCTTAACTCTAACCCTAGCTCCTAACCCTAACCTTAACTCTAACCCTAGCTCCTAACCCTAACCTTAACTCTAACCCTAGCTCCTAACCCTAACCTTAACTCTAACCCTAGCTCCTAACCCTAACCTTAACTCTAACCCTAGCTCCTAACCCTAACCTTAACTCTAACCCTAGCTCCTAACCCTAACCTTAACTCTAACCCTAGCTCCTAACCCTAACCTTAACTCTAACCCTAGCTCCTAACCCTAAAACATAACCTTAACTCTAACCCTAGCTCCTAACCCTAACCTTAACTCTAACCCTAGCTCCTAACCCTAACCTTAACTCTAACCCTAGCTCCTAACCCTAACCTTAACTCTAACCCTAGCTCCTAACCCTAACCTTAACTCTAACCCTAGCTCCTAACCCTAACCCTAACTCTAACCTTAACTTAACCCTAGCTCCTAACCCTAACCTTAACTCTAACCCTAGCTCCTAACCCTAACCTTAAAACTAACCCTAGCTCCTAACCCTAACCTTAACTCTAACCCTAGCTCCTAACCCTAACCTTAACTCTAACCCTAGCTCCTAACCCTAACCCTAACTCTAACCTTAACTCTAACCCTAGCTCCTAACCCTAACCCTAACTCTAACCTTAACTCTAACCCTAGCTCCTAACCCTAACCTTAACTCTAACCCTAGCTCCTAACCCTAACCTTAAAACTAACTCTAGCTCCTAACCCTAACCTTAACTCTAACCCTAGCTCCTAACCCTAACCTTAACTCTAACCCTAGCTCCTAACCCTAACCTTAACTCTAACCCTAGCTCCTAACCCTAACCTTAAAACATAACCTTAACTCTAACCCTAGCTCCTAACCCTAACCTTAAAACTAACCTTAACTCTAACCCTAGCTCCTAACCCTAACCTTAACTCTAACCCTAGCTCCTAACCTTAAAACATAACCTTAACTCTAACCCTAGCTCCTAACCCTAACCTTAAAACTAACCCTAGCTCCTAACCCTAACCTTAACTCTAACCCTAGCTCCTAACCCTAACCTTAACTCTAACCCTAGCTCCTAACCCTAACCTTAACTCTAACCCTAGCTCCTAACCCTAACCTTAACTCTAACCCTAGCTCCTAACCCTAACCTTAACTCTAACCCTAGCTCCTAACCCTAACCTTAACTCTAACCCTAGCTCCTAACCCTAACCTTAACTCTAACCCTAGCTCCTAACCCTAACCTTAACTCTAACCCTAGCTCCTAACCCTAACCTTAACTCTAACCCTAGCTCCTAACCCTAACCTTAACTCTAACCCTAGCTCCTAACCCTAACCTTAACTCTAACCCTAGCTCCTAACCCTAACCTTAACTCTAACCCTAGCTCCTAACCCTAACCTTAACTCTAACCCTAGCTCCTAACCCTAACCTTAACTCTAACCCTAGCTCCTAACCCTAACCTTAACTCTAACCCTAGCTCCTAACCCTAACCTTAACTCTAACCCTAGCTCCTAACCCTAACCTTAACTCTAACCCTAGCTCCTAACCCTAACCTTAACTCTAACCCTAGCTCCTAACCCTAACCTTAACTCTAACCCTAACCCTAACCCTCTAACCCTAGCTCCTAACCCTAACCCTAACCTTAAAACATAACCTTAACTTAACCCTAGCTCCTAACCCTAACCTTAAAACATAAACTTAACTCTAACCCTAGCTCCTAACCCTAACCTTAAAACATAACCTTAACTCTAACCCTAGCTCCTAACCCTAACCTTAACCCTAACCCTAACCTTAACTCTAACCCTAGCTCCTAACCCTAACCTTAACCCTAACCCTAACCCTAACCTTAACTCTAACCCTAGCTCCTAACCCTAACCTTAACTCTAACCCTAGCTCCAAACCCTAACCCTAAAACATAACCTTAACTCTAACCCTAGCTCCTAACCCTAACCTTAAAACATAACCTTAACTTAACCATAGCTCCTAACCCTAACCTTAACTCTAACCCAAGCTCCTAACCCTAACCTTAAAACATAACATTAACTCTAACCCTAGCTCCTAACCCTAACCTTAACTCTAACCCTAGCTCCTAACCCTAACCTTAAAACATAACCTTAACTTAACCCTAGCTCCTAACCCTAACCCTAACTCTAACCTTAACTTAACCCTAGCTCCTAACCCTAACCTTAACTCTAACCCTAGCTCCTAGCCCTCACCTTAAATCTAACCCTAGCTCCTAACCCTAGCTCCTAACCCTAGCTCCTAACCCTAACCCTAAAACATAACCTTAAAACTAACCCTAGCTCCTAACCCTAACCTTAACTCTAACCCTAGCTCCTAACCCTAACCTTAACTCTAACCCTAGCTCCTAACCCTAACCCTAAAACATAACCTTAACTCTAACCCTAGCTCCTAACCCTAACCTTAACTCTAACCCTAGCTCCTAACCCTAACCCTAAAACATAACCTTAACTCTAACCCTAGCTCCTAATCCTAACCTTAACTCTAACCCTAGCTCCTAACCCTAACCTTAACTCTAACCCTAGCTCCTAACCTTAAAACATAACCTTAACTCTAACCCTAGCTCCTAACCCTAACCTTAACTCTAACCCTAGCTCCTAACCCTAACCTTAACTCTAACCCTAGCTCCTAACCCTAACCCTAACCTTAACTCTAACCCTAGCTCCTAACCCTAACCTTAACTCTAACCCTAGCTCCTAACCCTAACCTTAACTCTAACCCTAGCTCCTAACCCTAACCTTAACTCTAACCCTAGCTCCTAACCCTAACCTTAACTCTAACCCTAGCTCCTAACCTTAACTCTAACCCTAGCTCCTAACCCTAACCTTAACTCTAACCCTAGCTCCTAACCCTAACCTTAACTCTAACCCTAGCTCCTAACCTTAACTCTAACCCTAGCTCCTAACCCTAACCTTAACTCTAACCCTAGCTCCTAACCCTAACCTTAACTCTAACCCTAGCTCCTAACCCTAACCTTAACTCTAACCCTAGCTCCTAACCCTAACCTTAACTCTAACCCTAGCTCCTAACCCTAACCTTAAAACATAACCCTAGCTCCTAACCCTAACCTTAACTCTAAACCTAGCTCCTAACCCTAACCTTAACTCTAACCCTAGCTCCTAACCCTAACCTTAACTCTAACCCTAGCTCCTAACCCTAACCTTAACTCTAACCCTAGCTCCTAACCCTAACCTTAACTCTAACCCTAGCTCCTAACCCTAACCTTAACTCTAACCCTAGCTCCTAACCCTAACCTTAACTCTAACCCTAGCTCCTAACCCTAACCTTAACTCTAACCCTAGCTCCTAACCCTAACCTTAACTCTAACCCTAGCTCCTAACCCTAACCTTAACTCTAACCCTAGCTCCTAACCCTAACCTTAACTCTAACCCTAGCTCCTAACCCTAACCTTAACTCTAACCCTAGCTCCTAACCCTAACCTTAAAACATAACCTTAACTTAACCCTAGCTTCTAACCCTAACCTTAACTCTAACCCTAGCTCCTAACCCTAACCTTAACTCTAACCCTAGCTCCTAACCCTAACCTTAACTCTAACCCTAGCTCCTAACCCTAACCTTAACTCTAACCCTAGCTCCTAACCCTAACCTTAACTCTAACCCTAGCTCCTAACCCTAACCTTAACTCTAACCCTAGCTCCTAACCCTAACCTTAACTCTAACCCTAGCTCCTAACCCTAACCTTAACTCTAACCCTAGCTCCTAACCCTAACCCTAACTCTAACCTTAACTCTAACCCTAGCTCCTAACCCTAACCCTAACTCTAACCTTAACTTAACCCTAGCTCCTAACCCTAACCTTAACTCTAACCCTAGCTCCTAACCCTAACCTTAAAACTAACCCTAGCTCCTAACCCTAACCTTAACTCTAACCCTAGCTCCTAACCCTAACCTTAAAACTAACCCTAGCTCCTAACCCTAACCTTAACTCTAACCCTAGCTCCTAACCCTAACCCTAACTCTAACCTTAACTTAACCCTAGCTCCTAACCCTAACCTTAACCCTAACCCTAACCCTAACCTTAACTCTAACCCTAGCTCCTAACCCTAACCTTAACTCTAACCCTAGCTCCTAACCCTAACCTTAACCCTAGCTCCTAACCCTAACCTTAACCCTAACCCTAACCCTAACCTTAACTCTAACCCTAGCTCCTAACCCTAACCTTAACTCTAACCCTAGCTCCTAACCCTAACCTTAACTCTAACCCTAGCTCCTAACCCTAACCTTAACTCTAACCCTAGCTCCTAACCCTAACCTTAACTCTAACCCTAGCTCCTAACCCTAACCCTAACTCTAACCTTAACTCTAACCCTAGCTCCTAACCCTAACCCTAACTCTAACCTTAACTTAACCCTAGCTCCTAACCCTAACCTTAACTCTAACCCTAGCTCCTAACCCTAACCTTAAAACTAACCCTAGCTCCTAACCCTAACCTTAACTCTAACCCTAGCTCCTAACCCTAACCTTAAAACTAACCCTAGCTCCTAACCCTAACCTTAACTCTAACCCTAGCTCCTAACCCTAGCTCCTAACCCTAACCTTAAAACTAACCCTAGCTCCTAACCCTAACCTTAACTCTAACCCTAGCTCCTAACCCTAACCCTAACTCTAACCTTAACTCTAACCCTAGCTCCTAACCCTAACCCTAACTCTAACCTTAACTCTAACCCTAGCTCCTAACCCTAACCTTAACTCTAACCCTAGCTCCTAACCCTAACCTTAAAACTAACCCTAGCTCCTAACCCTAACCTTAACTCTAACCCTAGCTCCTAACCCTAACCTTAACTCTAACCCTAGCTCCTAACCCTAACCTTAACTCTAACCCTAGCTCCTAACCCTAACCTTAACTCTAACCCTAGCTCCTAACCCTAACCTTAACTCTAACCCTAGCTCCTAACCCTAACCTTAACTCTAACCCTAGCTCCTAACCCTAACCTTAACTCTAACCCTAGCTCCTAACCCTAACCTTAACTCTAACCCTAGCTCCTAACCCTAACTTTAACTCTAACCCTAGCTCCTAACCCTAACCTTAACTCTAACCCTAGCTCCTAACCCTAACCTTAACTCTAACCCTAGCTCCTAACCCTAACCTTAACTCTAACCCTAGCTCCTAACCCTAACCTTAACTCTAACCCTAGCTCCTAACCCTAACCTTAACTCTAACCCTAGCTCCTAACCCTAACCTTAACTCTAACCCTAGCTCCTAACCCTAACCTTAACTCTAACCCTAGCTCCTAACCCTAACCTTAACTCTAACCCTAGCTCCTAACCCTAACCTTAACTCTAACCCTAGCTCCTAATCCTAACCTTAACTCTAACCCTAGCTCCTAACCCTAACCTTAACTCTAACCCTAGCTCCTAACCCTAACCTTAACTCTAACCCTAGCTCCTAACCCTAACCCTAACCTTAACTCTAACCCTAGCTCCTAACCCTAACCTTAACTCTAACCCTAGCTCCTAACCCTAACCTTAACTCTAACCCTAGCTCCTAACCCTAACCTTAACTCTAACCCTAGCTCCTAACCTTAACTCTAACCCTAGCTCCTAACCCTAACCTTAACTCTAACCCTAGCTCCTAACCCTAACCTTAACTCTAACCCTAGCTCCTAACCTTAACTCTAACCCTAGCTCCTAACCCTAACCTTAACTCTAACCCTAGCTCCTAACCCTAACCTTAACTCTAACCCTAGCTCCTAACCCTAACCTTAACTCTAACCCTAGCTCCTAACCCTAACCTTAACTCTAACCCTAGCTCCTAACCCTAACCTTAACTCTAACCCTAGCTCCTAACCCTAACCTTAACTCTAACCCTAGCTCCTAACAATAACCTTAAAACATAACCTTAACTTAACCCTAGCTCCTAACCCTAACCCTAACTCTAACCTTAACTTAACCCTAGCTCCTAACCCTAACCTTAACTCTAACCCTAGCTCCTAACCCTAACCTTAAAACTAACCCTAGCTCCTAACCCTAACCTTAACTCTAACCCTAGCTCCTAAACCTAACCTTAAAACTAACCCTAGCTCCTAACCCTAACCTTAACTCTAACCCTAGCTCCTAACCCTAACCCTAACTCTAACCTTAACTCTAACCCTAGCTCCTAACCCTAACCCTAACTCTAACCTTAACTCTAACCCTAGCTCCTAACCCTAACCTTAACTCTAACCCTAGCTCCTAACCTTAAAACTAACTCTAGCTCCTAACCCTAACCTTAACTCTAACCCTAGCTCCTAACCCTAACCTTAACTCTAACCCTAGCTCCTAACCCTAACCTTAACTCTAACCCTAGCTCCTAACCCTAACCTTAAATCTAACCTTAACTCTAACCCTAGCTCCTAACCCTAACCTTAACTCTAACCCTAGCTCCTAACCTTAAAACATAACCTTAACTCTAACCCTAGCTCCTAACCCTAACCTTAAAACTAACCCTAGCTCCTAACCCTAACCCTAACTCTAACCTTAACTCTAACCCTAGCTCCTAACCCTAACCTTAACTCTAACCCTAGCTCCTAACCCTAACCTTAAAACTAACTCTAGCTCCTAACCCTAACCTTAACTCTAACCCTAGCTCCTAACCCTAACCTTAACTCTAACCCTAGCTCCTAACCCTAACCTTAACTCTAACCCTAGCTCCTAACCCTAACCTTAACTCTAACCCTAGCTCCTAACCCTAACCTTAACTCTAACCCTAGCTCCTAACCCTAACCTTAACTCTAACCCTAGCTCCTAACCCTAACCTTAACTCTAACCCTAGCTCCTAACCCTAACCTTAACTCTAACCCTAGCTCCTAACCCTAACCTTAACTCTAACCCTAGCTCCTAACCCTAACCTTAACTCTAACCCTAGCTCCTAACCCTAACCTTAACTCTAACCCTAGCTCCTAACCCTAACCTTAACTCTAACCCTAGCTCCTAACCCTAACCTTAACTCTAACCCTAGCTCCTAACCCTAACCTTAACTCTAACCCTAGCTCCTAACCCTAACCTTAACTCTAACCCTAGCTCCTAACCCTAACCTTAACTCTAACCCTAGCTCCTAACCCTAACCTTAACTCTAACCCTAGCTCCTAACCCTAACCTTAACTCTAACCCTAGCTCCTAACCCTAACCTTAACTCTAACCCTAGCTCCTAACCCTAACCTTAACTCTAACCCTAACCCTAACCCTCTAACCCTAGCTCCTAACCCTAACCCTAACCCTAACCTTAAAACATAACCTTAACTTAACCCTAGCTCCTAACCCTAACCTTAAAACATAACCTTAACTCTAACCCTAGCTCCTAACCCTAACCTTAAAACATAACCTTAACTCTAACCCTAGCTCCTAACCCTAACCTTAACCCTAACCCTAACCTTAACTCTAACCCTAGCTCCTAACCCTAACCTTAACCCTAACCCTAACCCTAACCTTAACTCTAACCCTAGCTCCTAACCCTAACCTTAACTCTAACCCTAGCTCCAAACCCTAACCCTAAAACATAACCTTAACTCTAACCCTAGCTCCTAACCCTAACCTTAAAACATAACCTTAACTTAACCATAGCTCCTAACCCTAACCTTAACTCTAACCCAAGCTCCTAACCCTAACCTTAAAACATAACATTAACTCTAACCCTAGCTCCTAACCCTAACCTTAACTCTAACCCTAGCTCCTAACCCTAACCTTAAAACATAACCTTAACTTAACCCTAGCTCCTAACCCTAACCCTAACTCTAACCTTAACTTAACCCTAGCTCCTAACCCTAACCTTAACTCTAACCCTAGCTCCTAACCCTAACCTTAACTCTAACCCTAGCTCCTAGCCCTCACCTTAAATCTAACCCTAGCTCCTAACCCTAGCTCCTAACCCTAGCTCCTAACCCTAACCCTAAAACATAACCTTAAAACTAACCCTAGCTCCTAACCCTAACCTTAACTCTAACCCTAGCTCCTAACCCTAACCTTAACTCTAACCCTAGCTCCTAACCCTAACCCTAAAACATAACCTTAACTCTAACCCTAGCTCCTAACCCTAACCTTAACTCTAACCCTAGCTCCTAACCCTAACCCTAAAACATAACCTTAACTCTAACCCTAGCTCCTAATCCTAACCTTAACTCTAACCCTAGCTCCTAACCCTAACCTTAACTCTAACCCTAGCTCCTAACCTTAAAACATAACCTTAACTCTAACCCTAGCTCCTAACCCTAACCTTAACTCTAACCCTAGCTCCTAACCCTAACCTTAACTCTAACCCTAGCTCCTAACCCTAACCCTAACCTTAACTCTAACCCTAGCTCCTAACCCTAACCTTAACTCTAACCCTAGCTCCTAACCCTAACCTTAACTCTAACCCTAGCTCCTAACCCTAACCTTAACTCTAACCCTAGCTCCTAACCCTAACCTTAACTCTAACCCTAGCTCCTAACCTTAACTCTAACCCTAGCTCCTAACCCTAACCTTAACTCTAACCCTAGCTCCTAACCCTAACCTTAACTCTAACCCTAGCTCCTAACCTTAACTCTAACCCTAGCTCCTAACCCTAACCTTAACTCTAACCCTAGCTCCTAACCCTAACCTTAACTCTAACCCTAGCTCCTAACCCTAACCTTAACTCTAACCCTAGCTCCTAACCCTAACCTTAACTCTAACCCTAGCTCCTAACCCTAACCTTAAAACATAACCTTAACTTAACCCTAGCTCCTAACCCTAACCTTAACTCTAAACCTAGCTCCTAACCCTAACCTTAACTCTAACCCTAGCTCCTAACCCTAACCTTAACTCTAACCCTAGCTCCTAACCCTAACCTTAACTCTAACCCTAGCTCCTAACCCTAACCTTAACTCTAACCCTAGCTCCTAACCCTAACCTTAACTCTAACCCTAGCTCCTAACCCTAACCTTAACTCTAACCCTAGCTCCTAACCCTAACCTTAACTCTAACCCTAGCTCCTAACCCTAACCTTAACTCTAACCCTAGCTCCTAACCCTAACCTTAACTCTAACCCTAGCTCCTAACCCTAACCTTAACTCTAACCCTAGCTCCTAACCCTAACCTTAACTCTAACCCTAGCTCCTAACCCTAACCTTAAAACATAACCTTAACTTAACCCTAGCTTCTAACCCTAACCTTAACTCTAACCCTAGCTCCTAACCCTAACCTTAACTCTAACCCTAGCTCCTAACCCTAACCTTAACTCTAACCCTAGCTCCTAACCCTAAACTTAACTCTAACCCTAGCTCCTAACCCTAACCTTAACTCTAACCCTAGCTCCTAACCCTAACCTTAACTCTAACCCTAGCTCCTAACCCTAACCTTAACTCTAACCCTAGCTCCTAACCCTAACCTTAAAACATAACCTTAACTTAACCCTAGCTCCTAACCCTACCCTTAACTCTAACCCTAGCTCCTAACCCTAACCTTAACTCTAACCCTAGCTCCTAACCCTAAAACATAACCTTAACTCTAACCCTAGCTCCTAACCCTAACCTTAACTCTAACCCTAGCTCCTAACCCTAACCTTAACTCTAACCCTAGCTCCTAACCCTAACCTTAACTCTAACCCTAGCTCCTAACCCTAACCTTAACTCTAACCCTAGCTCCTAACCCTAACCCTAACTCTAACCTTAACTCTAACCCTAGCTCCTAACCCTAACCCTAACTCTAACCTTAACTTAACCCTAGCTCCTAACCCTAACCTTAACTCTAACCCTAGCTCCTAACCCTAACCTTAAAACTAACCCTAGCTCCTAACCCTAACCTTAACTCTAACCCTAGCTCCTAACCCTAACCTTAAAACTAACCCTAGCTCCTAACCCTAACCTTAACTCTAACCCTAGCTCCTAACCCTAACCCTAACTCTAACCTTAACTTAACCCTAGCTCCTAACCCTAACCTTAACCCTAACCCTAACCTTAACTCTAACCCTAGCTCCTAACCCTAACCTTAACTCTAACCCTAGCTCCTAACCCTAACCTTAACTCTAACCCTAGCTCCTAACCCTAACCCTAACTCTAACCTTAACTCTAACCCTAGCTCCTAACCCTAACCCTAACTCTAACCTTAACTTAACCCTAGCTCCTAACCCTAACCTTAACTCTAACCCTAGCTCCTAACCCTAACCTTAAAACTAACCCTAGCTCCTAACCCTAACCTTAACTCTAACCCTAGCTCCTAACCCTAACCTTAAAACTAACCCTAGCTCCTAACCCTAACCTTAACTCTAACCCTAGCTCCTAACCCTAGCTCCTAACCCTAACCTTAAAACTAACCCTAGCTCCTAACCCTAACCTTAACTCTAACCCTAGCTCCTAACCCTAACCCTAACTCTAACCTTAACTCTAACCCTAGCTCCTAACCCTAACCCTAACTCTAACCTTAACTCTAACCCTAGCTCCTAACCCTAACCTTAACTCTAACCCTAGCTCCTAACCCTAACCTTAAAACTAACCCTAGCTCCTAACCCTAACCTTAACTCTAACCCTAGCTCCTAACCCTAACCTTAACTCTAACCCTAGCTCCTAACCCTAACCTTAACTCTAACCCTAGCTCCTAACCCTAACCTTAACTCTAACCCTAGCTCCTAACCCTAACCTTAACTCTAACCCTAGCTCCTAACCCTAACCTTAACTCTAACCCTAGCTCCTAACCCTAACCTTAACTCTAACCCTAGCTCCTAACCCTAACCTTAACTCTAACCCTAGCTCCTAACCCTAACCTTAACTCTAACCCTAGCTCCTAACCCTAACTTTAACTCTAACCCTAGCTCCTAACCCTAACCTTAACTCTAACCCTAGCTCCTAACCCTAACCTTAACTCTAACCCTAGCTCCTAACCCTAACCTTAACTCTAACCCTAGCTCCTAACCCTAACCTTAACTCTAACCCTAGCTCCTAACCCTAACCTTAACTCTAACCCTAGCTCCTAACCCTAACCTTAACTCTAACCCTAGCTCCTAACCCTAACCTTAACTCTAACCCTAGCTCCTAATCCTAACCTTAACTCTAACCCTAGCTCCTAACCCTAACCTTAACTCTAACCCTAGCTCCTAACCCTAACCTTAACTCTAACCCTAGCTCCTAACCCTAACCCTAACCTTAACTCTAACCCTAGCTCCTAACCCTAACCTTAACTCTAACCCTAGCTCCTAACCCTAACCTTAACTCTAACCCTAGCTCCTAACCCTAACCTTAACTCTAACCCTAGCTCCTAACCTTAACTCTAACCCTAGCTCCTAACCCTAACCTTAACTCTAACCCTAGCTCCTAACCCTAACCTTAACTCTAACCCTAGCTCCTAACCTTAACTCTAACCCTAGCTCCTAACCCTAACCTTAACTCTAACCCTAGCTCCTAACCCTAACCTTAACTCTAACCCTAGCTCCTAACCCTAACCTTAACTCTAACCCTAGCTCCTAACCCTAACCTTAACTCTAACCCTAGCTCCTAACCCTAACCTTAACTCTAACCCTAGCTCCTAACCCTAACCTTAACTCTAACCCTAGCTCCTAACCCTAACCTTAACTCTAACCCTAGCTCCTAACAATAACCTTAAAACATAACCTTAACTTAACCCTAGCTCCTAACCCTAACCTTAACTCTAAACCTAGCTCCTAACCCTAACCTTAACTCTAACCCTAGCTCCTAACCCTAACCTTAACTCTAACCCTAGCTCCTAACCCTAACCTTAACTCTAACCCTAGCTCCTAACCCTAACCTTAACTCTAACCCTAGCTCCTAACCCTAACCTTAACTCTAACCCTAGCTCCTAACCCTAACCTTAACTCTAACCCTAGCTCCTAACCCTAACCTTAACTCTAACCCTAGCTCCTAACCCTAACCTTAACTCTAACCCTAGCTCCTAACCCTAACCTTAACTCTAACCCTAGCTCCTAACCCTAACCTTAACTCTAACCCTAGCTCCTAACCCTAACCTTAACTCTAACCCTAGCTCCTAACCCTAACCTTAACTCTAACCCTAGCTCCTAACCCTAACCTTAACTCTAACCCTAGCTCCTAACCCTAACCTTAAAACATAACCTTAAATTAACCCTAGCTTCTAACCCTAACCTTAACTCTAACCCTAGCTCCTAACCCTAACCTTAACTCTAACCCTAGCTCCTAACCCTAACCTTAACTCTAACCCTAGCTCCTAACCCTAACCTTAACTCTAACCCTAGCTCCTAACCCTAACCTTAACTCTAACCCTAGCTCCTAACCCTAACCTTAACCCTAACCCTAATCTTAACTCTAACCCTAGCTCCTAACCCTAACCTTAACTCTAACCCTAGCTCCTAACCCTAACCTTAACTCTAACCCTAGCTCCTAACCCTAACCCTAACTCTAACCTTAACTCTAACCCTAGCTCCTAACCCTAACCCTAACTCTAACCTTAACTTAACCCTAGCTCCTAACCCTAACCTTAACTCTAACCCTAGCTCCTAACCCTAACCTTAAAACTAACCCTAGCTCCTAACCCTAACCTTAACTCTAACCCTAGCTCCTAACCCTAACCTTAAAACTAACCCTAGCTCCTAACCCTAACCTTAACTCTAACCCTAGCTCCTAACCCTAGCTCCTAACCCTAACCTTAAAACTAACCCTAGCTCATAACCCTAACCTTAACTCTAACCCTAGCTCCTAACCCTAACCCTAACTCTAACCTTAACTCTAACCCTAGCTCCTAACCCTAACCCTAACTCTAACCTTAACTCTAACCCTAGCTCCTAACCCTAACCTTAACTCTAACCCTAGCTCCTAACCCTAACCTTAAAACTAACCCTAGCTCCTAACCCTAACCTTAACTCTAACCCTAGCTCCTAACCCTAACCTTAACTCTAACCCTAGCTCCTAACCCTAACCTTAACTCTAACCCTAGCTCCTAACCCTAACCTTAACTCTAACCCTAGCTCCTAACCCTAACCTTAACTCTAACCCTAGCTCCTAACCCTAACCTTAACTCTAACCCTAGCTCCTAACCCTAACCTTAACTCTAACCCTAGCTCCTAACCCTAACCTTAACTCTAACCCTAGCTCCTAACCCTAACCTTAACTCTAACCCTAGCTCCTAACCCTAACTTTAACTCTAACCCTAGCTCCTAACCCTAACCTTAACTCTAACCCTAGCTCCTAACCCTAACCTTAACTCTAACCCTAGCTCCTAACCCTAACCTTAACTCTAACCCTAGCTCCTAACCCTAACCTTAACTCTAACCCTAGCTCCTAACCCTAACCTTAACTCTAACCCTAGCTCCTAACCCTAACCTTAACTCTAACCCTAGCTCCTAACCCTAACCTTAACTCTAACCCTAGCTCCTAACCCTAACCTTAACTCTAACCCTAGCTCCTAACCCTAACCTTAACTCTAACCCTAGCTCCTAATCCTAACCTTAACTCTAACCCTAGCTCCTAACCCTAACCTTAACTCTAACCCTAGCTCCTAACCCTAACCTTAACTCTAACCCTAGCTCCTAACCCTAACCCTAACCTTAACTCTAACCCTAGCTCCTAACCCTAACCTTAACTCTAACCCTAGCTCCTAACCCTAACCTTAACTCTAACCCTAGCTCCTAACCCTAACCTTAACTCTAACCCTAGCTCCTAACCTTAACTCTAACCCTAGCTCCTAACCCTAACCTTAACTCTAACCCTAGCTCCTAACCCTAACCTTAACTCTAACCCTAGCTCCTAACCCTAACCTTAACTCTAACCCTAGCTCCTAACCCTAACCTTAACTCTAACCCTAGCTCCTAACCCTAACCTTAACTCTAACCCTAGCTCCTAACCCTAACCTTAACTCTAACCCTAGCTCCTAACCCTAACCTTAACTCTAACCCTAGCTCCTAACCCTAACCTTAACTCTAACCCTAGCTCCTAACCCTAACTTTAACTCTAACCCTAGCTCCTAACCCTAACCTTAACTCTAACCCTAGCTCCTAACCCTAACCTTAACTCTAACCCTAGCTCCTAACCCTAACCTTAACTCTAACCCTAGCTCCTAACCCTAACCTTAACTCTAACCCTAGCTCCTAACCCTAACCTTAACTCTAACCCTAGCTCCTAACCCTAACCTTAACTCTAACCCTAGCTCCTAACCCTAACCTTAACTCTAACCCTAGCTCCTAACCCTAACCTTAACTCTAACCCTAGCTCCTAACCCTAACCTTAACTCTAACCCTAGCTCCTAATCCTAACCTTAACTCTAACCCTAGCTCCTAACCCTAACCTTAACTCTAACCCTAGCTCCTAACCCTAACCTTAACTCTAACCCTAGCTCCTAACCCTAACCCTAACCTTAACTCTAACCCTAGCTCCTAACCCTAACCTTAACTCTAACCCTAGCTCCTAACCCTAACCTTAACTCTAACCCTAGCTCCTAACCCTAACCTTAACTCTAACCCTAGCTCCTAACCTTAACTCTAACCCTAGCTCCTAACCCTAACCTTAACTCTAACCCTAGCTCCTAACCCTAACCTTAACTCTAACCCTAGCTCCTAACCTTAACTCTAACCCTAGCTCCTAACCCTAACCTTAACTCTAACCCTAGCTCCTAACCCTAACCTTAACTCTAACCCTAGCTCCTAACCCTAACCTTAACTCTAACCCTAGCTCCTAACCCTAACCTTAACTCTAACCCTAGCTCCTAACCCTAACCTTAACTCTAACCCTAGCTCCTAACCCTAACCTTAACTCTAACCCTAGCTCCTAACCCTAACCTTAACTCTAACCCTAGCTCCTAACAATAACCTTAAAACATAACCTTAACTTAACCCTAGCTCCTAACCCTAACCTTAACTCTAAACCTAGCTCCTAACCCTAACCTTAACTCTAACCCTAGCTCCTAACCCTAACCTTAACTCTAACCCTAGCTCCTAACCCTAACCTTAACTCTAACCCTAGCTCCTAACCCTAACCTTAACTCTAACCCTAGCTCCTAACCCTAACCTTAACTCTAACCCTAGCTCCTAACCCTAACCTTAACTCTAACCCTAGCTCCTAACCCTAACCTTAACTCTAACCCTAGCTCCTAACCCTAACCTTAACTCTAACCCTAGCTCCTAACCCTAACCTTAACTCTAACCCTAGCTCCTAACCCTAACCTTAACTCTAACCCTAGCTCCTAACCCTAACCTTAACTCTAACCCTAGCTCCTAACCCTAACCTTAACTCTAACCCTAGCTCCTAACCCTAACCTTAACTCTAACCCTAGCTCCTAACCCTAACCTTAAAACATAACCTTAACTTAACCCTAGCTTCTAACCCTAACCTTAACTCTAACCCTAGCTCCTAACCCTAACCTTAACTCTAACCCTAGCTCCTAACCCTAACCTTAACTCTAACCCTAGCTCCTAACCCTAACCTTAACTCTAACCCTAGCTCCTAACCCTAACCTTAACTCTAACCCTAGCTCCTAACCCTAACCTTAACTCTAACCCTAGCTCCTAACCCTAACCTTAACTCTAACCCTAGCTCCTAATCCTAACCTTAACTCTAACCCTAGCTCCTAACCCTAACCTTAACTCTAACCCTAGCTCCTAACCCTAACCTTAACTCTAACCCTAGCTCCTAACCCTAACCCTAACCTTAACTCTAACCCTAGCTCCTAACCCTAACCTTAACTCTAACCCTAGCTCCTAACCCTAACCTTAACTCTAACCCTAGCTCCTAACCCTAACCTTAACTCTAACCCTAGCTCCTAACCTTAACTCTAACCCTAGCTCCTAACCCTAACCTTAACTCTAACCCTAGCTCCTAACCCTAACCGTAACTCTAACCCTAGCTCCTAACCTTAACTCTAACCCTAGCTCCTAACCCTAACCTTAACTCTAACCCTAGCTCCTAACCCTAACCTTAACTCTAACCCTAGCTCCTAACCCTAACCTTAACTCTAACCCTAGCTCCTAACCCTAACCTTAACTCTAACCCTAGCTCCTAACCCTAACCTTAACTCTAACCCTAGCTCCTAACCCTAACCTTAACTCTAACCCTAGCTCCTAACCCTAACCTTAACTCTAACCCTAGCTCCTAACAATAACCTTAAAACATAACCTTAACTTAACCCTAGCTCCTAACCCTAACCTTAACTCTAAACCTAGCTCCTAACCCTAACCTTAACTCTAACCCTAGCTCCTAACCCTAACCTTAACTCTAACCCTAGCTCCTAACCCTAACCTTAACTCTAACCCTAGCTCCTAACCCTAACCTTAACTCTAACCCTAGCTCCTAACCCTAACCTTAACTCTAACCCTAGCTCCTAACCCTAACCTTAACTCTAACCCTAGCTCCTAACCCTAACCTTAACTCTAACCCTAGCTCCTAACCCTAACCTTAACTCTAACCCTAGCTCCTAACCCTAACCTTAACTCTAACCCTAGCTCCTAACCCTAACCTTAACTCTAACCCTAGCTCCTAACCCTAACCTTAACTCTAACCCTAGCTCCTAACCCTAACCTTAACTCTAACCCTAGCTCCTAACCCTAACCTTAACTCTAACCCTAGCTCCTAACCCTAACCTTAAAACATAACCTTAACTTAACCCTAGCTTCTAACCCTAACCTTAACTCTAACCCTAGCTCCTAACCCTAACCTTAACTCTAACCCTAGCTCCTAACCCTAACCTTAACTCTAACCCTAGCTCCTAACCCTAACCTTAACTCTAACCCTAGCTCCTAACCCTAACCTTAACTCTAACCCTAGCTCCTAACCCTAACCTTAACTCTAACCCTAGCTCCTAACCCTAACCTTAACTCTAACCCTAGCTCCTAACCCTAACCTTAACTCTAACCCTAGCTCCTAACCCTAACCTTAACTCTAACCCTAGCTCCTAACCCTAACCTTAACTCTAACCCTAGCTCCTAACCCTAACCTTAACTCTAACCCTAGCTCCTAACCCTAACCTTAAAACATAACCTTAACTTAACCCTAGCTCCTAACCCTACCCTTAACTCTAACCCTAGCTCCTAACCCTAACCTTAACTCTAACCCTAGCTCCTAACCCTAAAACATAACCTTAACTCTAACCCTAGCTCCTAACCCTAACCTTAACTCTAACCCTAGCTCCTAACCCTAACCTTAACTCTAACCCTAGCTCCTAACCCTAACCTTAACTCTAACCCTAGCTCCTAACCCTAACCTTAACTCTAACCCTAGCTCCTAACCCTAACCCTAACTCTAACCTTAACTCTAACCCTAGCTCCTAACCCTAACCCTAACTCTAACCTTAACTTAACCCTAGCTCTTAACCCTAACCTTAACTCTAACCCTAGCTCCTAACCCTAACCTTAAAACTAACCCTAGCTCCTAACCCTAACCTTAACTCTAACCCTAGCTCCTAACCCTAACCTTAAAACTAACCCTAGCTCCTAACCCTAACCTTAACTCTAACCCTAGCTCCTAACCCTAACCCTAACTCTAACCTTAACTCTAACCCTAGCTCCTAACCCTAACCCTAACTCTAACCTTAACTCTAACCCTAGCTCCTAACCCTAACCTTAACCCTAACCCTAACCCTAACCTTAACTCTAACCCTAGCTCCTAACCCTAACCTTAACTCTAACCCTAGCTCCTAACCCTAACCTTAACTCTAACCCTAGCTCCTAACCCTAACCTTAACTCTAACCCTAGCTCCTAACCCTAACCTTAACTCTAACCCTAGCTCCTAACCCTAACCTTAACTCTAACCCTAGCTCCTAACCTTAACTCTAACCCTAGCTCCTAACCCTAACCTTAACTCTAACCCTAGCTCCTAACCCTAACCTTAACCCTAACCCTAGCTCCTAACCTTAACTCTAACCCTAGCTCCTAACCCTAACCTTAACTCTAACCCTAGCTCCTAACCCTAACCTTAACTCTAACCCTAGCTCCTAACCCTAACCTTAACTCTAACCCTAGCTCCTAACCCTAACCTTAACTCTAACCCTAGCTCCTAACCCTAACCTTAACTCTAACCCTAGCTCCTAACCCTAACCTTAACTCTAACCCTAGCTCCTAACCCTAACCTTAACTCTAACCCTAGCTCCTAACCCTAACCTTAACTCTAACCCTAGCTCCTAACCCTAACCTTAACTCTAACCCTAGCTCCTAACCCTAACCTTAACTCTAACCCTAGCTCCTAACCCTAACCTTAACTCTAACCCTAGCTCCTAAACCTAACCTTAACTCTAACCCTAGCTCCTAACCCTAACCTTAACTCTAACCCTAGCTCCTAACCCTAACCTTAACTCTAACCCTAGCTCCTAACCCTAACCTTAACTCTAACCCTAACCCTAACCCTCTAACCCTAGCTCCTAACCCTAACCCTAACCCTAACCTTAAAACATAACCTTAACTTAACCCTAGCTCCTAACCCTAACCTTAAAACATAACCTTAACTCTAACCCTAGCTCCTAACCCTAACCTTAAAACATAACCTTAACTCTAACCCTAGCTCCTAACCCTAACCTTAACCCTAACCCTAACCTTAACTCTAACCCTAGCTCCTAACCCTAACCTTAACCCTAACCCTAACCCTAACCTTAACTCTAACCCTAGCTCCTAACCCTAACCTTAACTCTAACCCTAGCTCCAAACCCTAACCCTAAAACATAACCTTAACTCTAACCCTAGCTCCTAACCCTAACCTTAAAACATAACCTTAACTTAACCATAGCTCCTAACCCTAACCTTAACTCTAACCCAAGCTCCTAACCCTAACCTTAAAACATAACATTAACTCTAACCCTAGCTCCTAACCCTAACCTTAACTCTAACCCTAGCTCCTAACCCTAACCTTAAAACATAACCTTAACTTAACCCTAGCTCCTAACCCTAACCTTAAAACATAACCTTAACTTAACCCTAGCTCCTAACCCTAACCCTAACTCTAACCTTAACTTAACCCTAGCTCCTAACCCTAACCTTAACTCTAACCCTAGCTCCTAACCCTAACCTTAACTCTAACCCTAGCTCCTAGCCCTCACCTTAAATCTAACCCTAGCTCCTAACCCTAGCTCCTAACCCTAGCTCCTAACCCTAGCTCCTAACCCTAACCCTAAAACATAACCTTAAAACTAACCCTAGCTCCTAACCCTAACCTTAACTCTAACCCTAGCTCCTAACCCTAACCTTAACTCTAACCCTAGCTCCTAACCCTAACCCTAAAACATAACCTTAACTCTAACCCTAGCTCCTAACCCTAACCTTAACTCTAACCCTAGCTCCTAACCCTAACCCTAAAACATAACCTTAACTCTAACCCTAGCTCCTAATCCTAACCTTAACTCTAACCCTAGCTCCTAACCCTAACCTTAAAACATAACCTTAACTCTAACCCTAGCTCCTAACCCTAACCTTAACTCTAACCCTAGCTCCTAACCCTAACCTTAACTCTAACCCTAGCTCCTAACCCTAACCCTAACCTTAACTCTAACCCTAGCTCCTAACCCTAACCTTAACTCTAACCCTAGCTCCTAACCCTAACCCTAACCTTAACTCTAACCCTAGCTCCTAACCCTAACCTTAACTCTAACCCTAGCTCCTAACCCTAACCTTAACTCTAACCCTAGCTCCTAACCCTAACCTTAACTCTAACCCTAGCTCCTAACCCTAACCTTAACTCTAACCCTAGCTCCTAACCCTAACCTTAACTCTAACCCTAGCTCCTAACCCTAACCTTAACTCTAACCCTAGCTCCTAACCCTAACCTTAACTCTAACCCTAGCTCCTAACCTTAACTCTAACCCTAGCTCCTAACCCTAACCTTAACTCTAACCCTAGCTCCTAACCCTAACCTTAACTCTAACCCTAGCTCCTAACCCTAACCTTAACTCTAACCCTAGCTCCTAACCCTAACCTTAACTCTAACCCTAGCTCCTAACCCTAACCTTAACTCTAACCCTAGCTCCTAACCCTAACCTTAACTCTAACCCTAGCTCCTAACCCTAACCTTAACTCTAACCCTAGCTCCTAACCCTAACCTTAACTCTAACCCTAGCTCCTAACCCTAACCTTAACTCTAACCCTAGCTCCTAACCTTAACTCTAACCCTAGCTCCTAACCCTAACCTTAACTCTAACCCTAGCTCCTAACCCTAACCTTAACTCTAACCCTAGCTCCTAACCTTAACTCTAACCCTAGCTCCTAACCCTAACCTTAACTCTAACCCTAGCTCCTAACCCTAACCTTAACTCTAACCCTAGCTCCTAACCCTAACCTTAACTCTAACCCTAGCTCCTAACCCTAACCTTAACTCTAACCCTAGCTCCTAACCCTAACCTTAACTCTAACCCTAGCTCCTAACCCTAACCTTAACTCTAACCCTAGCTCCTAACCCTAACCTTAACTCTAACCCTAGCTCCTAACAATAACCTTAAAACATAACCTTAACTTAACCCTAGCTCCTAACCCTAACCTTAACTCTAACCCTAGCTCCTAACCCTAACCTTAACTCTAACCCTAGCTCCTAACCCTAACCTTAACTCTAACCCTAGCTCCTAACCCTAACCTTAACTCTAACCCTAGCTCCTAACCCTAACCTTAACTCTAACCCTAGCTCCTAACCCTAACCTTAACTCTAACCCTAGCTCCTAACCCTAACCTTAAAACATAACCTTAACTTAACCCTAGCTTCTAACCCTAACCTTAACTCTAACCCTAGCTCCTAACCCTAACCTTAACTCTAACCCTAGCTCCTAACCCTAACCTTAACTCTAACCCTAGCTCCTAACCCTAACCTTAACTCTAACCCTAGCTCCTAACCCTAACCTTAACTCTAACCCTAGCTCCTAACCCTAACCTTAACTCTAACCCTAGCTCCTAACCCTAACTCTAACCCTAGCTCCTAACCCTAACCTTAACTCTAACCCTAGCTCCTAACCCTAACCTTAAAACATAACCTTAACTTAACCCTAGCTCCTAACCCTACCCTTAACTCTAACCCTAGCTCCTAACCCTAGCTCCTAACCCTAACCTTAACTCTAACCCTAGCTCCTAACCCTAACCTTAACTCTAACCCTAGCTCCTAACCCTAACCTTAACTCTAACCCTAGCTCCTAACCCTAACCTTAACTCTAACCCTAGCTCCTAACCCTAACCCTAACTCTAACCTTAACTCTAACCCTAGCTCCTAACCCTAACCCTAACTCTAACCTTAACTTAACCCTAGCTCCTAACCCTAACCTTAACTCTAACCCTAGCTCCTAACCCTAACCTTAAAACTAACCCTAGCTCCTAACCCTAACCTTAAAACTAACCCTAGCTCCTAACCCTAACCTTAACTCTAACCCTAGTTCCTAACCCTAACCCTAACTCTAACCTTAACTCTAACCCTAGCTCCTAACCCTAACCCTAACTCTAACCTTAACTCTAACCCTAGCTCCTAACCCTAACTCTAACCCTAGCTCCTAACCCTAACCTTAAAACTAACCCTAGCTCCTAACGCTAACCTTAACTCTAACCCTAGCTCCTAACCCTAACCCTAACCTTAACTCTAACCCTAGCTCCTAACCCTAACCTTAACTCTAACCCTAGCTCCTAACCCTAACCTTAACTCTAACCCTAGCTCCTAACCCTAACCTTAACTCTAACCCTAGCTCCTAACCCTAACCTTAACTCTAACCCTAGCTCCTAACCTTAACTCTAACCCTAGCTCCTAACCCTAACCTTAACTCTAACCCTAGCTCCTAACCCTAACCTTAACTCTAACCCTAGCTCCTAACCTTAACTCTAACCCTAGCTCCTAACCCTAACCTTAACTCTAACCCTAGCTCCTAACCCTAACCTTAACTCTAACCCTAGCTCCTAACCCTAACCTTAACTCTAACCCTAGCTCCTAACCCTAACCTTAACTCTAACCCTAGCTCCTAACCCTAACCTTAACTCTAACCCTAGCTCCTAACCCTAACCTTAACTCTAACCCTAGCTCCTAACCCTAACCTTAACTCTAACCCTAGCTCCTAACCCTAACCTTAAAACATAACCTTAACTTAACCCTAGCTTCTAACCCTAACCTTAACTCTAACCCTAGCTCCTAACCCTAACCTTAACTCTAACCCTAGCTCCTAACCCTAACCTTAACTCTAACCCTAGCTCCTAACCCTAACCTTAACTCTAACCCTAGCTCCTAACCCTAACCTTAACTCTAACCCTAGCTCCTAACCCTAACCTTAACTCTAACCCTAGCTCCTAACCCTAACCTTAACTCTAACCCTAGCTCCTAACCCTAACCTTAACTCTAACCCTAGCTCCTAACCCTAACCTTAAAACATAACCTTAACTTAACCCTAGCTCCTAACCCTACCCTTAACTCTAACCCTAGCTCCTAACCCTAACCTTAACTCTAACCCTAGCTCCTAACCCTAAAACATAACCTTAACTCTAACCCTAGCTCCTAACCCTAACCTTAACTCTAACCCTAGCTCCTAACCCTAACCTTAACTCTAACCCTAGCTCCTAACCCTAACCTTAACTCTAACCCTAGCTCCTAACCCTAACCTTAACTCTAACCCTAGCTCCTAACCCTAACCCTAACTCTAACCTTAACTCTAACCCTAGCTCCTAACCCTAACCCTAACTCTAACCTTAACTTAACCCTAGCTCCTAACCCTAACCTTAACTCTAACCCTAGCTCCTAACCCTAACCTTAAAACTAACCCTAGCTCCTAACCCTAACCTTAACTCTAACCCTAGCTCCTAACCCTAACCTTAAAACTAACCCTAGCTCCTAACCCTAACCTTAACTCTAACCCTAGCTCCTAACCCTAACCCTAACTCTAACCTTAACTCTAACCCTAGCTCCTAACCCTAACCCTAACTCTAACCTTAACTCTAACCCTAGCTCCTAACCCTAACCTTAACTCTAACCCTAGCTCCTAACCCTAACCTTAAAACTAACCCTAGCTCCTAACCCTAACCTTAACTCTAACCCTAGCTCCTAACCCTAACCTTAACTCTAACCCTAGCTCCTAACCCTAACCCTAACCTTAACTCTAACCCTAGCTCCTAACCCTAACCTTAACTCTAACCCTAGCTCCTAACCCTAACCTTAACTCTAACCCTAGCTCCTAACCCTAACCTTAACTCTAACCCTAGCTCCTAACCCTAACCTTAACTCTAACCCTAGCTCCTAACCTTAACTCTAACCCTAGCTCCTAACCCTAACCTTAACTCTAACCCTAGCTCCTAACCCTAACCTTAACTCTAACCCTAGCTCCTAACCCTAACCTTAACTCTAACCCTAGCTCCTAACCCTAACCTTAACTCTAACCCTAGCTCCTAACCCTAACCTTAACTCTAACCCTAGCTCCTAACCCTAACCTTAACTCTAACCCTAGCTCCTAACCCTAACCTTAACTCTAACCCTAGCTCCTAACCCTAACCTTAACTCTAACCCTAGCTCCTAACCCTAACCTTAACTCTAACCCTAGCTCCTAACCCTAACCTTAACTCTAACCCTAGCTCCTAACCCTAACCTTAACTCTAACCCTAGCTCCTAACCCTAACCTTAACTCTAACCCTAGCTCCTAACCCTAACCTTAACTCTAACCCTAGCTCCTAACCCTAACCTTAAAACATAACCTTAACTTAACCCTAGCTTCTAACCCTAACCTTAACTCTAACCCTAGCTCCTAACCCTAACCTTAACTCTAACCCTAGCTCCTAACCCTAACCTTAACTCTAACCCTAGCTCCTAACCCTAACCTTAACTCTAACCCTAGCTCCTAACCCTAACCTTAACTCTAACCCTAGCTCCTAACCCTAACCTTAACTCTAACCCTAGCTCCTAACCCTAACCTTAACTCTAACCCTAGCTCCTAACCCTAACCTTAACTCTAACCCTAGCTCCTAACCCTAACCTTAAAACATAACCTTAACTTAACCCTAGCTCCTAACCCTACCCTTAACTCTAACCCTAGCTCCTAACCCTAACCTTAACTCTAACCCTAGCTCCTAACCCTAAAACATAACCTTAACTCTAACCCTAGCTCCTAACCCTAACCTTAACTCTAACCCTAGCTCCTAACCCTAACCTTAACTCTAACCCTAGCTCCTAACCCTAACCTTAACTCTAACCCTAGCTCCTAACCCTAACCCTAACTCTAACCTTAACTCTAACCCTAGCTCCTAACCCTAACCCTAACTCTAACCTTAACTTAACCCTAGCTCCTAACCCTAACCTTAACTCTAACCCTAGCTCCTAACCCTAACCTTAAAACTAACCCTAGCTCCTAACCCTAACCTTAACTCTAACCCTAGCTCCTAAACCTAACCTTAAAACTAACCCTAGCTCCTAACCCTAACCTTAACTCTAACCCTAGCTCCTAACCCTAACCCTAACTCTAACCTTAACTCTAACCCTAGCTCCTAACCCTAACCCTAACTCTAACCTTAACTCTAACCCTAGCTCCTAACCCTAACCTTAACTCTAACCCTAGCTCCTAACCCTAACCTTAAAACTAACTCTAGCTCCTAACCCTAACCTTAACTCTAACCCTAGCTCCTAACCCTAACCTTAAAACAAAACCTTAACTCTAACCCTAGCTCCTAACCCTAACCTTAACTCTAACCCTAGCTCCTAACCCTAACCTTAACTCTAACCCTAGCTCCTAACCCTAACCTTAAAACATAACCTTAACTCTAACCCTAGCTCCTAACCCTAACCTTAAATCTAACCTTAACTCTGACCCTAGCTCCTAACCCTAACCTTAACTCTAACCCTAGCTCCTAACCTTAAAACATAACCTTAACTCTAACCCTAGCTCCTAACCTTAAAACATAACCTTAACTCTAACCCTAGCTCCTAACCCTAACCTTAAAACTAACCCTAGCTCCTAACCCTAACCTTAACTCTAACCCTAGCTCCTAACCCTAACCTTAACTCTAACCCTAGCTCCTAACCCTAACCTTAACTCTAACCCTAGCTCCTAACCCTAACCTTAACTCTAACCCTAGCTCCTAACCCTAACCTTAACTCTAACCCTAGCTCCTAACCCTAACCTTAACTCTAACCCTAGCTCCTAACCCTAACCTTAACTCTAACCCTAGCTCCTAACCCTAACCTTAACTCTAACCCTAGCTCCTAACCCTAACCTTAACTCTAACCCTAGCTCCTAACCCTAACCTTAACTCTAACCCTAGCTCCTAACCCTAACCTTAACTCTAACCCTAGCTCCTAAACCTAACCTTAACTCTAACCCTAGCTCCTAACCCTAACTTTAACTCTAACCCTAGCTCCTAACCCTAACCTTAACTCTAACCCTAGCTCCTAACCCTAACCTTAACTCTAACCCTAGCTCCTAACCCTAACCTTAACTCTAACCCTAGCTCCTAACCCTAACCTTAACTCTAACCCTAGCTCCTAACCCTAACCTTAACTCTAACCCTAGCTCCTAACCCTAACCTTAACTCTAACCCTAGCTCCTAACCCTAACCTTAACTCTAACCCTAGCTCCTAACCCTAACCTTAACTCTAACCCTAGCTCCTAACCCTAACCCTAACTCTAACCTTAACTCTAACCCTAGCTCCTAACCCTAACCCTAACTCTAACCTTAACTTAACCCTAGCTCCTAACCCTAACCTTAACTCTAACCCTAGCTCCTAACCCTAACCTTAAAACTAACCCTAGCTCCTAACCCTAACCTTAACTCTAACCCTAGCTCCTAACCCTAACCTTAAAACTAACCCTAGCTCCTAACCCTAACCTTAACTCTAACCCTAGCTCCTAACCCTAACCCTAACTCTAACCTTAACTCTAACCCTAGCTCCTAACCCTAACCCTAACTCTAACCTTAACTCTAACCCTAGCTCCTAACCCTAACCTTAACTCTAACCCTAGCTCCTAACCCTAACCTTAAAACTAACCCTAGCTCCTAACCCTAACCTTAACTCTAACCCTAGCTCCTAACCCTAACCTTAACTCTAACCCTAGCTCCTAACCCTAACCCTAACCTTAACTCTAACCCTAGCTCCTAACCCTAACCTTAACTCTAACCCTAGCTCCTAACCCTAACCTTAACTCTAACCCTAGCTCCTAACCCTAACCTTAACTCTAACCCTAGCTCCTAACCCTAACCTTAACTCTAACCCTAGCTCCTAACCTTAACTCTAACCCTAGCTCCTAACCCTAACCTTAACTCTAACCCTAGCTCCTAACCCTAACCTTAACTCTAACCCTAGCTCCTAACCCTAACCTTAACTCTAACCCTAGCTCCTAACCCTAACCTTAACTCTAACCCTAGCTCCTAACCCTAACCTTAACTCTAACCCTAGCTCCTAACCCTAACCTTAACTCTAACCCTAGCTCCTAACCCTAACCTTAACTCTAACCCTAGCTCCTAACCCTAACCTTAACTCTAACCCTAGCTCCTAACCCTAACCTTAACTCTAACCCTAGCTCCTAACCCTAACCTTAACTCTAACCCTAGCTCCTAACCCTAACCTTAACTCTAACCCTAGCTCCTAACCCTAACCTTAACTCTAACCCTAGCTCCTAACCCTAACCTTAACTCTAACCCTAGCTCCTAACCCTAACCTTAAAACATAACCTTAACTTAACCCTAGCTTCTAACCCTAACCTTAACTCTAACCCTAGCTCCTAACCCTAACCTTAACTCTAACCCTAGCTCCTAACCCTAACCTTAACTCTAACCCTAGCTCCTAACCCTAACCTTAACTCTAACCCTAGCTCCTAACCCTAACCTTAACTCTAACCCTAGCTCCTAACCCTAACCTTAACTCTAACCCTAGCTCCTAACCCTAACCTTAACTCTAACCCTAGCTCCTAACCCTAACCTTAACTCTAACCCTAGCTCCTAACCCTAACCTTAAAACATAACCTTAACTTAACCCTAGCTCCTAACCCTACCCTTAACTCTAACCCTAGCTCCTAACCCTAACCTTAACTCTAACCCTAGCTCCTAACCCTAAAACATAACCTTAACTCTAACCCTAGCTCCTAACCCTAACCTTAACTCTAACCCTAGCTCCTAACCCTAACCTTAACTCTAACCCTAGCTCCTAACCCTAACCTTAACTCTAACCCTAGCTCCTAACCCTAACCCTAACTCTAACCTTAACTCTAACCCTAGCTCCTAACCCTAACCCTAACTCTAACCTTAACTTAACCCTAGCTCCTAACCCTAACCTTAACTCTAACCCTAGCTCCTAACCCTAACCTTAAAACTAACCCTAGCTCCTAACCCTAACCTTAACTCTAACCCTAGCTCCTAAACCTAACCTTAAAACTAACCCTAGCTCCTAACCCTAACCTTAACTCTAACCCTAGCTCCTAACCCTAACCCTAACTCTAACCTTAACTCTAACCCTAGCTCCTAACCCTAACCCTAACTCTAACCTTAACTCTAACCCTAGCTCCTAACCCTAACCTTAACTCTAACCCTAGCTCCTAACCCTAACCTTAAAACTAACTCTAGCTCCTAACCCTAACCTTAACTCTAACCCTAGCTCCTAACCCTAACCTTAAAACATAACCTTAACTCTAACCCTAGCTCCTAACCCTAACCTTAACTCTAACCCTAGCTCCTAACCCTAACCTTAACTCTAACCCTAGCTCCTAACCCTAACCTTAAAACATAACCTTAACTCTAACCCTAGCTCCTAACCCTAACCTTAAATCTAACCTTAACTCTGACCCTAGCTCCTAACCCTAACCTTAACTCTAACCCTAGCTCCTAACCTTAAAACATAACCTTAACTCTAACCCTAGCTCCTAACCTTAAAACATAACCTTAACTCTAACCCTAGCTCCTAACCCTAACCTTAAAACTAACCCTAGCTCCTAACCCTAACCTTAACTCTAACCCTAGCTCCTAACCCTAACCTTAACTCTAACCCTAGCTCCTAACCCTAACCTTAACTCTAACCCTAGCTCCTAACCCTAACCTTAACTCTAACCCTAGCTCCTAACCCTAACCTTAACTCTAACCCTAGCTCCTAACCCTAACCTTAACTCTAACCCTAGCTCCTAACCCTAACCTTAACTCTAACCCTAGCTCCTAACCCTAACCTTAACTCTAACCCTAGCTCCTAACCCTAACCTTAACTCTAACCCTAGCTCCTAACCCTAACCTTAACTCTAACCCTAGCTCCTAACCCTAACCTTAACTCTAACCCTAGCTCCTAAACCTAACCTTAACTCTAACCCTAGCTCCTAACCCTAACTTTAACTCTAACCCTAGCTCCTAACCCTAACCTTAACTCTAACCCTAGCTCCTAACCCTAACCTTAACTCTAACCCTAGCTCCTAACCCTAACCTTAACTCTAACCCTAGCTCCTAACCCTAACCTTAACTCTAACCCTAGCTCCTAACCCTAACCTTAACTCTAACCCTAGCTCCTAACCCTAACCTTAACTCTAACCCTAGCTCCTAACCCTAACCCTAACCCTAACCTTAAAACATAACCTTAACTCTAACCCTAGCTCCTAACCTTAACTCTAACCCTAGCTCCTAACCCTAACCTTAACTCTAACCCTAGCTCCTAACCCTAACCTTAACTCTAACCCTAGCTCCTAACCCTAACCTTAACTCTAACCCTAGCTCCTAACCCTAACCTTAACTCTAACCCTAGCTCCTAACCCTAACCCTAACCCTCTAACCCTAGCTCCTAACCCTAACCCTAACCTTAAAACATAACCTTAACTTAACCCTAGCTCCTAACCCTAACCTTAAAACATAACCTTAACTCTAACCCTAGCTCCTAACCCTAACCTTAAAACATAACCTTAACTCTAACCCTAGCTCCTAACCCTAACCTTAACCCTAACCCTAACCTTAACTCTAACCCTAGCTCCTAACCCTAACCTTAACCCTAACCCTAACCCTAACCTTAACTCTAACCCTAGCTCCTAACCCTAACCTTAACTCTAACCCTAGCTCCAAACCCTAACCCTAAAACATAACCTTAACTCTAACCCTAGCTCCTAACCCTAACCTTAAAACATAACCTTAACTTAACCATAGCTCCTAACCCTAACCTTAACTCTAACCCAAGCTCCTAACCCTAACCTTAAAACATAACATTAACTCTAACCCTAGCTCCTAACCCTAACCTTAACTCTAACCCTAGCTCCTAACCCTAACCTTAAAACATAACCTTAACTTAACCCTAGCTCCTAACCCTAACCTTAAAACATAACCTTAACTTAACTCTAGCTCCTAACCCTAACCCTAACTCTAACCTTAACTTAACCCTAGCTCCTAACCCTAACCTTAACTCTAACCCTAGCTCCTAACCCTAACCTTAACTCTAACCCTAGCTCCTAGCCCTCACCTTAAATCTAACCCTAGCTCCTAACCCTAGCTCCTAACCCTAGCTCCTAACCCTAACCCTAAAACATAACCTTAAAACTAACCCTAGCTCCTAACCCTAACCTTAACTCTAACCCTAGCTCCTAACCCTAACCTTAACTCTAACCCTAGCTCCTAACCCTAACCCTAAAACATAACCTTAACTCTAACCCTAGCTCCTAACCCTAACCTTAACTCTAACCCTAGCTCCTAACCCTAACCCTAAAACATAACCTTAACTCTAACCCTAGCTCCTAATCCTAACCTTAACTCTAACCCTAGCTCCTAACCCTAACCTTAACTCTAACCCTAGCTCCTAACCTTAAAACATAACCTTAACTCTAACCCTAGCTCCTAACCCTAACCTTAACTCTAACCCTAGCTCCTAACCCTAACCTTAACTCTAACCCTAGCTCCTAACCCTAACCCTAACCTTAACTCTAACCCTAGCTCCTAACCCTAACCTTAACTCTAACCCTAGCTCCTAACCCTAACCTTAACTCTAACCCTAGCTCCTAACCCTAACCTTAACTCTAACCCTAGCTCCTAACCCTAACCTTAACTCTAACCCTAGCTCCTAACCTTAACTCTAACCCTAGCTCCTAACCCTAACCTTAACTCTAACCCTAGCTCCTAACCCTAACCTTAACTCTAACCCTAGCTCCTAACCTTAACTCTAACCCTAGCTCCTAACCCTAACCTTAACTCTAACCCTAGCTCCTAACCCTAACCTTAACTCTAACCCTAGCTCCTAACCCTAACCTTAACTCTAACCCTAGCTCCTAACCCTAACCTTAACTCTAACCCTAGCTCCTAACCCTAACCTTAACTCTAACCCTAGCTCCTAACCCTAACCTTAACTCTAACCCTAGCTCCTAACCCTAACCTTAACTCTAACCCTAGCTCCTAACAATAACCTTAAAACATAACCTTAACTTAACCCTAGCTCCTAACCCTAACCTTAACTCTAAACCTAGCTCCTAACCCTAACCTTAACTCTAACCCTAGCTCCTAACCCTAACCTTAACTCTAACCCTAGCTCCTAACCCTAACCTTAACTCTAACCCTAGCTCCTAACCCTAACCTTAACTCTAACCCTAGCTCCTAACCCTAACCTTAACTCTAACCCTAGCTCCTAACCCTAACCTTAACTCTAACCCTAGCTCCTAACCCTAACCTTAACTCTAACCCTAGCTCCTAACCCTAACCTTAACTCTAACCCTAGCTCCTAACCCTAACCTTAACTCTAACCCTAGCTCCTAACCCTAACCTTAACTCTAACCCTAGCTCCTAACCCTAACCTTAACTCTAACCCTAGCTCCTAACCCTAACCTTAAAACATAACCTTAACTTAACCCTAGCTCCTAACCCTACCCTTAACTCTAACCCTAGCTCCTAACCCTAACCTTAACTCTAACCCTAGCTCCTAACCCTAAAACATAACCTTAACTCTAACCCTAGCTCCTAACCCTAACCTTAACTCTAACCCTAGCTCCTAACCCTAACCTTAACTCTAACCCTAGCTCCTAACCCTAACCTTAACTCTAACCCTAGCTCCTAACCCTAACCTTAACTCTAACCCTAGCTCCTAACCCTAACCCTAACTCTAACCTTAACTCTAACCCTAGCTCCTAACCCTAACCCTAACTCTAACCTTAACTTAACCCTAGCTCCTAACCCTAACCTTAACTCTAACCCTAGCTCCTAACCCTAACCTTAAAACTAACCCTAGCTCCTAACCCTAACCTTAACTCTAACCCTAGCTCCTAACCCTAACCTTAAAACTAACCCTAGCTCCTAACCCTAACCTTAACTCTAACCCTAGCTCCTAACCCTAACCCTAACTCTAACCTTAACTCTAACCCTAGCTCCTAACCCTAACCTTAACCCTAACCCTAACCCTAACCTTAACTCTAACCCTAGCTCCTAACCCTAACCTTAACTCTAACCCTAGCTCCTAACCCTAACCTTAACTCTAACCCTAGCTCCTAACCCTAACCTTAACTCTAACCCTAGCTCCTAACCCTAACCTTAACTCTAACCCTAGCTCCTAACCCTAACCCTAACTCTAACCTTAACTCTAACCCTAGCTCCTAACCCTAACCCTAACTCTAACCTTAACTTAACCCTAGCTCCTAACCCTAACCTTAACTCTAACCCTAGCTCCTAACCCTAACCTTAAAACTAACCCTAGCTCCTAACCCTAACCTTAACTCTAACCCTAGCTCCTAACCCTAACCTTAACTCTAACCCTAGCTCCTAACCCTAACCTTAACTCTAACCCTAGCTCCTAACCCTAACCTTAACTCTAACCCTAGCTCCTAACCCTAACCCTAACTCTAACCTTAACTCTAACCCTAGCTCCTAACCCTAACCCTAACTCTAACCTTAACTCTAACCCTAGCTCCTAACCCTAACCTTAACTCTAACCCTAGCTCCTAACCCTAACCCTAACCCTAACCCTAACCCTAACCCTAACCCTAACCCTAACTAACCCTAGCTCCTAACCCTAACCTTAACTCTAACCCTAGCTCCTAACCCTAACCTTAAAACATAACCTTAACTCTAACCCTAGCTCCTAACCCTAACCTTAACTCTAACCCTAGCTCCTAACCCTAACCTTAAAACATAACCTTAACTCTAACCCTAGCTCCTAACCCTAACCTTAACTCTAACCTTAACTCTAACCCTAGCTCCTAACCCTAACCTTAACTCTAACCCTAGCTCCTAACCTTAAAACATAACCTTAACTCTAACCCTAGCTCCTAACCCTAACCTTAAAACTAACCCTAGCTCCTAACCCTAACCTTAACTCTAACCCTAGCTCCTAACCCTAACCTTAACTCTAACCCTAGCTCCTAACCCTAACCTTAACTCTAACCCTAGCTCCTAACCCTAACCTTAACTCTAACCCTAGCTCCTAACCCTAACCTTAACTCTAACCCTAGCTCCTAACCCTAACCTTAACTCTAACCCTAGCTCCTAACCCTAACCTTAACTCTAACCCTAGCTCCTAACCCTAACCTTAACTCTAACCCTAGCTCCTAACCCTAACCTTAACTCTAACCCTAGCTCCTAACCCTAACCTTAACTCTAACCCTAGCTCCTAACCCTAACCTTAACTCTAACCCTAGCTCCTAACCCTAACTTTAACTCTAACCCTAGCTCCTAACCCTAACCTTAACTCTAACCCTAGCTCCTAACCCTAACCTTAACTCTAACCCTAGCTCCTAACCCTAACCTTAACTCTAACCCTAGCTCCTAACCCTAACCTTAACTCTAACCCTAGCTCCTAACCCTAACCTTAACTCTAACCCTAGCTCCTAACCCTAACCTTAACTCTAACCCTAGCTCCTAACCCTAACCTTAACTCTAACCCTAGCTCCTAACCCTAACCTTAACTCTAACCCTAGCTCCTAATCCTAACCTTAACTCTAACCCTAGCTCCTAACCCTAACCTTAACTCTAACCCTAGCTCCTAACCTTAAAACATAACCTTAACTCTAACCCTAGCTCCTAACCCTAACCTTAACTCTAACCCTAGCTCCTAACCCTAACCTTAACTCTAACCCTAGCTCCTAACCCTAACCCTAACCTTAACTCTAACCCTAGCTCCTAACCCTAACCTTAACTCTAACCCTAGCTCCTAACCTTAACTCTAACCCTAGCTCCTAACCCTAACCTTAACTCTAACCCTAGCTCCTAACCCTAACCTTAACTCTAACCCTAGCTCCTAACCTTAACTCTAACCCTAGCTCCTAACCCTAACCTTAACTCTAACCCTAGCTCCTAACCCTAACCTTAACTCTAACCCTAGCTCCTAACCCTAACCTTAACTCTAACCCTAGCTCCTAACCCTAACCTTAACTCTAACCCTAGCTCCTAACCCTAACCTTAACTCTAACCCTAGCTCCTAACCCTAACCTTAACTCTAACCCTAGCTCCTAACCCTAACCTTAACTCTAACCCTAGCTCCTAACAATAACCTTAAAACATAACCTTAACTTAACCCTAGCTCCTAACCCTAACCTTAACTCTAAACCTAGCTCCTAACCCTAACCTTAACTCTAACCCTAGCTCCTAACCCTAACCTTAACTCTAACCCTAGCTCCTAACCCTAACCTTAACTCTAACCCTAGCTCCTAACCCTAACCTTAACTCTAACCCTAGCTCCTAACCCTAACCTTAACTCTAACCCTAGCTCCTAACCCTAACCTTAACTCTAACCCTAGCTCCTAACCCTAACCTTAACTCTAACCCTAGCTCCTAACCCTAACCTTAACTCTAACCCTAGCTCCTAACCCTAACCTTAACTCTAACCCTAGCTCCTAACCCTAACCTTAACTCTAACCCTAGCTCCTAACCCTAACCTTAACTCTAACCCTAGCTCCTAACCCTAACCTTAACTCTAACCCTAGCTCCTAACCCGAACCTTAACTCTAACCCTAGCTCCTAACCCTAACCTTAACTCTAACCCTAGCTCCTAACCCTAACCTTAAAACATAACCTTAACTTAACCCTAGCTCCTAACCCTACCCTTAACTCTAACCCTAGCTCCTAACCCTAACCTTAACTCTAACCCTAGCTCCTAACCCTAAAACATAACCTTAACTCTAACCCTAGCTCCTAACCCTAACCTTAACTCTAACCCTAGCTCCTAACCCTAACCTTAACTCTAACCCTAGCTCCTAACCCTAACCTTAACTCTAACCCTAGCTCCTAACCTTAACTCTAACCCTAGCTCCTAACCCTAACCCTAACTCTAACCTTAACTCTAACCCTAGCTCCTAACCCTAACCCTAACTCTAACCTTAACTTAACCCTAGCTCTTAACCCTAACCTTAACTCTAACCCTAGCTCCTAACCCTAACCTTAAAACTAACCCTAGCTCCTAACCCTAACCTTAACTCTAACCCTAGCTCCTAACCCTAACCTTAAAACTAACCCTAGCTCCTAACCCTAACCTTAACTCTAACCCTAGCTCCTAACCCTAACCCTAACTCTAACCTTAACTCTAACCCTAGCTCCTAACCCTAACCCTAACTCTAACCTTAACTCTAACCCTAGCTCCTAACCCTAACCTTAACCCTAACCCTAACCCTAACCTTAACTCTAACCCTAGCTCCTAACCCTAACCTTAACTCTAACCCTAGCTCCTAACCCTAACCTTAACTCTAACCCTAGCTCCTAACCCTAACCTTAACTCTAACCCCAGCTCCTAACCCTAACCTTAACTCTAACCCTAGCTCCTAACCCTAACCCTAACTCTAACCTTAACTCTAACCCTAGCTCCTAACACTAACCCTAACTCTAACCTTAACTTAACCCTAGCTCCTAACCCTAACCTTAACTCTAACCCTAGCTCCTAACCCTAACCTTAAAACTAACCCTAGCTCCTAACCCTAACCTTAACTCTAACCCTAGCTCCTAACCCTAACCTTAAAACTAACCCTAGCTCCTAACCCTAACCTTAACTCTAACCCTAGCTCCTAACCCTAACCCTAACTCTAACCTTAACTCTAACCCTAGCTCCTAACCCTAACCCTAACTCTAACCTTAACTCTAACCCTAGCTCCTAACCCTAACCTTAACTCTAACCCTAGCTCCTAACCCTAACCTTAAAACTAACCCTAGCTCCTAACCCTAACCTTAACTCTAACCCTAGCTCCTAACCCTAACCTTAACTCTAACCCTAGCTCCTAACCCTAACCTTAACTCTAACCCTAGCTCCTAACCCTAACCTTAAAACATAACCTTAACTCTAACCCTAGCTCCTAACCCTAACCTTAACTCTAACCTTAACTCTAACCCTAGCTCCTAACCCTAACCTTAACTCTAACCCTAGCTCCTAACCTTAAAACATAACCTTAACTCTAACCCTAGCTCCTAACCCTAACCTTAAAACTAACCCTAGCTCCTAACCCTAACCTTAACTCTAACCCTAGCTCCTAACCCTAACCTTAACTCTAACCCTAGCTCCTAACCCTAACCTTAACTCTAACCCTAGCTCCTAACCCTAACCTTAACTCTAACCCTAGCTCCTAACCCTAACCTTAACTCTAACCCTAGCTCCTAACCCTAACCTTAACTCTAACCCTAGCTCCTAACCCTAACCTTAACTCTAACCCTAGCTCCTAACCCTAACCTTAACTCTAACCCTAGCTCCTAACCCTAACCTTAACTCTAACCCTAGCTCCTAACCCTAACCTTAACTCTAACCCTAGCTCCTAACCCTAACCTTAACTCTAACCCTAGCTCCTAACCCTAACCTTAACTCTAACCCTAGCTCCTAACCCTAACCTTAACTCTAACCCTAGCTCCTAACCCTAACTTTAACTCTAACCCTAGCTCCTAACCCTAACCTTAACTCTAACCCTAGCTCCTAACCCTAACCTTAACTCTAACCCTAGCTCCTAACCCTAACCTTAACTCTAACCCTAGCTCCTAACCCTAACCTTAACTCTAACCCTAGCTCCTAACCCTAACCTTAACTCTAACCCTAGCTCCTAACCCTAACCTTAACTCTAACCCTAGCTCCTAACCCTAACCTTAACTCTAACCCTAGCTCCTAACCCTAACCTTAACTCTAACCCTAGCTCCTAACCCTAACCTTAACTCTAACCCTAGCTCCTAACCCTAACCTTAACTCTAACCCTAGCTCCTAACCCTAACCTTAACTCTAACCCTAACCCTAACCCTCTAACCCTAGCTCCTAACCCTAACCCTAACCCTAACCTTAAAACATAACCTTAACTTAACCCTAGCTCCTAACCCTAACCTTAAAACATAACCTTAACTCTAACCCTAGCTCCTAACCCTAACCTTAAAACATAACCTTAACTCTAACCCTAGCTCCTAACCCTAACCTTAACCCTAACCTTAACTCTAACCCTAGATCCTAACCCTAACCTTAACCCTAACCCTAACCCTAACCTTAACTCTAACCCTAGCTCCTAACCCTAACCTTAACTCTAACCCTAGCTCCAAACCCTAACCCTAAAACATAACCTTAACTCTAACCCTAGCTCCTAACCCTAACCTTAAAACATAACCTTAACTTAACCATAGCTCCTAACCCTAACCTTAACTCTAACCCAAGCTCCTAACCCTAACCTTAAAACATAACATTAACTCTAACCCTAGCTCCTAACCCTAACCTTAACTCTAACCCTAGCTCCTAACCCTAACCTTAAAACATAACCTTAACTTAACCCTAGCTCCTAACCCTAACCTTAAAACATAACCTTAACTTAACTCTAGCTCCTAACCCTAACCCTAACTCTAACCTTAACTTAACCCTAGCTCCTAACCCTAACCTTAACTCTAACCCTAGCTCCTAACCCTAACCTTAACTCTAACCCTAGCTCCTAGCCCTCACCTTAAATCTAACCCTAGCTCCTAACCCTAGCTCCTAACCCTAGCTCCTAACCCTAACCCTAAAACATAACCTTAAAACTAACCCTAGCTCCTAACCCTAACCTTAACTCTAACCCTAGCTCCTAACCCTAACCTTAACTCTAACCCTAGCTCCTAACCCTAACCCTAAAACATAACCTTAACTCTAACCCTAGCTCCTAACCCTAACCTTAACTCTAACCCTAGCTCCTAACCCTAACCCTAAAACATAACCTTAACTCTAACCCTAGCTCCTAATCCTAACCTTAACTCTAACCCTAGCTCCTAACCCTAACCTTAACTCTAACCCTAGCTCCTAACCTTAAAACATAACCTTAACTCTAACCCTAGCTCCTAACCCTAACCTTAACTCTAACCCTAGCTCCTAACCCTAACCTTAACTCTAACCCTAGCTCCTAACCCTAACCCTAACCTTAACTCTAACCCTAGCTCCTAACCCTAACCTTAACTCTAACCCTAGCTCCTAACCCTAACCTTAACTCTAACCCTAGCTCCTAACCCTAACCTTAACTCTAACCCTAGCTCCTAACCCTAACCTTAACTCTAACCCTAGCTCCTAACCTTAACTCTAACCCTAGCTCCTAACCCTAACCTTAACTCTAACCCTAGCTCCTAACCCTAACCTTAACTCTAACCCTAGCTCCTAACCTTAACTCTAACCCTAGCTCCTAACCCTAACCTTAACTCTAACCCTAGCTCCTAACCCTAACCTTAACTCTAACCCTAGCTCCTAACCCTAACCTTAACTCTAACCCTAGCTCCTAACCCTAACCTTAACTCTAACCCTAGCTCCTAACCCTAACCTTAACTCTAACCCTAGCTCCTAACCCTAACCTTAACTCTAACCCTAGCTCCTAACAATAACCTTAAAACATAACCTTAACTTAACCCTAGCTCCTAACCCTAACCTTAACTCTAACCCTAGCTCCTAACCCTAACCTTAACTCTAACCCTAGCTCCTAACCCTAACCTTAACTCTAACCCTAGCTCCTAACCCTAACCTTAACTCTAACCCTAGCTCCTAACCCTAACCTTAACTCTAACCCTAGCTCCTAACCCTAACCTTGACTCTAACCCTAGCTCCTAACCCTAACCTTAACTCTAACCCTAGCTCCTAACCCTAACCTTAACTCTAACCCTAGCTCCTAACCCTAACCTTAAAACATAACCTTAACTTAACCCTAGCTTCTAACCCTAACCTTAACTCTAACCCTAGCTCCTAACCCTAACCTTAACTCTAACCCTAGCTCCTAACCCTAACCTTAACTCTAACCCTAGCTCCTAACCCTAACCTTAACTCTAACCCTAGCTCCTAACCCTAACCTTAACTCTAACCCTAGCTCCTAACCCTAACCTTAACTCTAACCCTAGCTCCTAACCCTAACCTTAACTCTAACCCTAGCTCCTAACCCTAACCTTAACTCTAACCCTAGCTCCTAACCCTAACCTTAAAACATAACCTTAACTTAACCCTAGCTCCTAACCCTGCCCTTAACTCTAACCCTAGCTCCTAACCCTAACCTTAACTCTAACCCTAGCTCCTAACCCTAAAACATAACCTTAACTCTAACCCTAGCTCCTAACCCTAACCTTAACTCTAAACCTAGCTCCTAACCCTAACCTTAACTCTAACCCTAGCTCCTAACCCTAACCTTAACTCTAACCCTAGCTCCTAACCCTAACCTTAACTCTAACCCTAGCTCCTAACCCTAACCCTAACTCTAACCTTAACTCTAACCCTAGCTCCTAACCCTAACCCTAACTCTAACCTTAACTTAACCCTAGCTCCTAACCCTAACCTTAACTCTAACCCTAGCTCCTAACCCTAACCTTAAAACTAACCCTAGCTCCTAACCCTAACCTTAACTCTAACCCTAGCTCCTAACCCTAACCTTAAAACTAACCCTAACTCTAACCTTAACTCTAACCCTAGCTCCTAACCCTAACCCTAACTCTAACCTTAACTCTAACCCTAGCTCCTAACCCTAACCTTAACTCTAACCCTAGCTCCTAACCCTAACCTTAAAACTAACCCTAGCTCCTAACCCTAACCTTAACTCTAACCCTAGCTCCTAACCCTAACCTTAAAACATAACCTTAACTCTAACCCTAGCTCCTAACCCTAACCTTAACTCTAACCCTAGCTCCTAACCCTAACCTTAACTCTAACCCTAGCTCCTAACCCTAACCTTAACTCTAACCTTAACTCTAACCCTAGCTCCTAACCCTAACCTTAACTCTAACCCTAGCTCCTAACCCTAACCTTAAAACTAACCCTAGCTCCTAACCCTAACCTTAACTCTAACCCTAGCTCCTAACCCTAACCTTAACTCTAACCCTAGCTCCTAACCCTAACCTTAACTCTAACCCTAGCTCCTAACCCTAACCTTAACTCTAACCCTAGCTCCTAACCCTAACCTTAACTCTAACCCTAGCTCCTAACCCTAACCTTAACTCTAACCCTAGCTCCTAACCCTAACTTTAACTCTAACCCTAGCTCCTAACCCTAACCTTAACTCTAACCCTAGCTCCTAACCCTAACCTTAACTCTAACCCTATCTCCTAACCCTAACCTTAACTCTAACCCTAGCTCCTAACCCTAACCTTAACTCTAACCCTAGCTCCTAACCCTAACCTTAACTCTAACCCTAGCTCCTAACCCTAACCTTAACTCTAACCCTAGCTCCTAACCCTAACCTTAACTCTAACCCTAGCTCCTAACCCTAACCTTAACTCTAACCCTAGCTCCTAACCCTAACCTTAACTCTAACCCTAGCTCCTAACAATAACCTTAAAACATAACCTTAACTTAACCCTAGCTCCTAACCCTAACCTTATCTCTAACCCTAGCTCCTAACCCTAACCTTAACTCTAACCCTAGCTCCTAACCCTAACCTTAACTCTAACCCTAGCTCCTAACCCTAACCTTAACTCTAACCCTAGCTCCTAACCCTAACCTTAACTCTAACCCTAGCTCCTAACCCTAACCTTAACTCTAACCCTAGCTCCTAACCCTAACCTTAACTCTAACCCTAGCTCCTAACCCTAACCTTAACTCTAACCCTAGCTCCTAACCCTAACCTTGACTCTAACCCTAGCTCCTAACCCTAACCTTAACTCTAACCCTAGCTCCTAACCCTAACCTTAACTCTAACCCTAGCTCCTAACCCTAACCTTAAAACATAACCTTAACTTAACCCTAGCTTCTAACCCTAACCTTAACTCTAACCCTAGCTCCTAACCCTAACCTTAACTCTAACCCTAGCTCCTAACCCTAACCTTAACTCTAACCCTAGCTCCTAACCCTAACCTTAACTCTAACCCTAGCTCCTAACCCTAACCTTAACTCTAACCCTAGCTCCTAACCCTAACCTTAACTCTAACCCTAGCTCCTAACCCTAACCTTAACTCTAACCCTAGCTCCTAACCCTAACCTTAACTCTAACCCTAGCTCCTAACCCTAACCTTAAAACATAACCTTAACTTAACCCTAGCTCCTAACCCTACCCTTAACTCTAACCCTAGCTCCTAACCCTAACCTTAACTCTAACCCTAGCTCCTAACCCTAAAACATAACCTTAACTCTAACCCTAGCTCCTAACCCTAACCTTAACTCTAACCCTAGCTCCTAACCCTAACCTTAACTCTAACCCTAGCTCCTAACCCTAACCTTAACTCTAACCCTAGCTCCTAACCCTAACCTTAACTCTAACCCTAGCTCCTAACCCTAACCCTAACTCTAACCTTAACTTAACCCTAGCTCCTAACCCTAACCTTAACTCTAACCCTAGCTCCTAACCCTAACCTTAACTCTAACCCTAGCTCCTAACCCTAACCTTAACTCTAACCCTAGCTCCTAACCCTAACCTTAAAACATAACCTTAACTTAACCCTAGCTCCTAACCCTACCCTTAACTCTAACCCTAGCTCCTAACCCGAACCTTAACTCTAACCCTAGCTCCTAACCCTAAAACATAACCTTAACTCTAACCCTAGCTCCTAACCCTAACCTTAACTCTAACCCTAGCTCCTAACCCTAACCTTAACTCTAACCCTAGCTCCTAACCCTAACCTTAACTCTAACCCTAGCTCCTAACCCTAACCTTAACTCTAACCCTAGCTCCTAACCCTAACCCTAACTCTAACCTTAACTCTAACCCTAGCTCCTAACCCTAACCCTAACTCTAACCTTAACTTAACCCTAGCTCCTAACCCTAACCTTAACTCTAACCCTAGCTCCTAACCCTAACCTTAAAACTAACCCTAGCTCCTAACCCTAACCTTAACTCTAACCCTAGCTCCTAACCATAACCTTAAAACTAACCCTAGCTCCTAACCTTAACTCTAACCCTAGCTCCTAACCCTAACCCTAACTCTAACCTTAACTCTAACCCTAGCTCCTAACCCTAACCTTAACTCTAACCTTAACTCTAACCCTAGCTCCTAACCCTAACCTTAACTCTAACCCTAGCTCCTAACCCTAACCTTAAAACTAACCCTAGCTCCTAACCCTAACCTTAACTCTAACCCTAGCTCCTAACCCTAACCTTAAAACATAACCTTAACTCTAACCCTAGCTCCTAACCCTAACCTTAACTCTAACCCTAGCTCCTAACCCTAACCTTAACTCTAACCCTAGCTCCTAACCCTAACCTTAAAACATAACCTTAACTCTAACCCTAGCTCCTAACCCTAACCTTAACTCTAACCTTAACTCTAACCCTAGCTCCTAACCCTAACCTTAACTCTAACCCTAGCTCCTAACCCTAACCTTAAAACTAACCCTAGCTCCTAACCCTAACCTTAACTCTAACCCTAGCTCCTAACCCTAACCTTAACTCTAACCCTAGCTCCTAACCCTAACCTTAACTCTAACCCTAGCTCCTAACCCTAACCTTAACTCTAACCCTAGCTCCTAACCCTAACTTTAACTCTAACCCTAGCTCCTAACCCTAACCTTAACTCTAACCCTAGCTCCTAACCCTAACCTTAACTCTAACCCTATCTCCTAACCCTAACCTTAACTCTAACCCTAGCTCCTAACCCTAACCTTAACTCTAACCCTAGCTCCTAACCCTAACCTTAACTCTAACCCTAGCTCCTAACCCTAACCTTAACTCTAACCCTAGCTCCTAACAATAACCTTAAAACATAACCTTAACTTAACCCTAGCTCCTAACCCTAACCTTAACTCTAACCCTAGCTCCTAACCCTAACCTTATCTCTAACCCTAGCTCCTAACCCTAACCTTAACTCTAACCCTAGCTCCTAACCCTAACCTTAACTCTAACCCTAGCTCCTAACCCTAACCTTAACTCTAACCCTAGCTCCTAACCCTAACCTTAACTCTAACCCTAGCTCCTAACCCTAACCTTAACTCTAACCCTAGCTCCTAACCCTAACCTTAACTCTAACCCTAGCTCCTAACCCTAACCTTGACTCTAACCCTAGCTCCTAACCCTAACCTTAACTCTAACCCTAGCTCCTAACCCTAACCTTAACTCTAACCCTAGCTCCTAACCCTAACCTTAAAACATAACCTTAACTTAACCCTAGCTTCTAACCCTAACCTTAACTCTAACCCTAGCTCCTAACCCTAACCTTAACTCTAACCCTAGCTCCTAACCCTAACCTTAACTCTAACCCTAGCTCCTAACCCTAACCTTAACTCTAACCCTAGCTCCTAACCCTAACCTTAACTCTAACCCTAGCTCCTAACCCTAACCTTAACTCTAACCCTAGCTCCTAACCCTAACCTTAACTCTAACCCTAGCTCCTAACCCTAACCTTAAAACATAACCTTAACTTAACCCTAGCTCCTAACCCTACCCTTAACTCTAACCCTAGCTCCTAACCCTAACCTTAACTCTAACCCTAGCTCCTAACCCTAAAACATAACCTTAACTCTAACCCTAGCTCCTAACCCTAACCTTAACTCTAACCCTAGCTCCTAACCCTAACCTTAACTCTAACCCTAGCTCCTAACCCTAACCTTAACTCTAACCCTAGCTCCTAACCCTAACCTTAACTCTAACCCTAGCTCCTAACCCTAACCCTAACTCTAACCTTAACTCTAACCCTAGCTCCTAACCCTAACCCTAACTCTAACCTTAACTTAACCCTAGCTCCTAACCCTAACCTTAACTCTAACCCTAGCTCCTAACCCTAACCTTAAAACTAACCCTAGCTCCTAACCCTAACCTTAACTCTAACCCTAGCTCCTAACCCTAACCTTAAAACTAACCCTAGCTCCTAACCCTAACCTTAACTCTAACCCTAGCTCCTAACCCTAACCCTAACTCTAACCTTAACTCTAACCCTAGCTCCTAACCCTAACCCTAACTCTAACCTTAACTCTAACCCTAGCTCCTAACCCTAACCTTAACTCTAACCCTAGCTCCTAACCCTAACCTTAAAACATAACCTTAACTCTAACCCTAGCTCCTAACCCTAACCTTAACTCTAACCCTAGCTCCTAACCCTAACCTTAACTCTAACCCTAGCTCCTAACCCTAACCTTAAAACATAACCTTAACTCTAACCCTAGCTCCTAACCCTAACCTTAACTCTAACCTTAACTCTAACCCTAGCTCCTAACCCTAACCTTAACTCTAACCCTAGCTCCTAACCCTAACCTTAAAACTAACCCTAGCTCCTAACCCTAACCTTAACTCTAACCCTAGCTCCTAACCCTAACCTTAACTCTAACCCTAGCTCCTAACCCTAACCTTAACTCTAACCCTAGCTCCTAACCCTAACCTTAACTCTAACCCTAGCTCCTAACCCTAACCTTAACTCTAACCCTAGCTCCTAACCTTAACTCTAACCCTAGCTCCTAACCCTAACCTTAACTCTAACCCTAGCTCCTAACCCTAACCTTAACTCTAACTCTAGCTCCTAACCCTAACCTTAACTCTAACCCTAGCTCCTAACCTTAAAACATAACCTTAACTCTAACCCTAGCTCCTAACCCTAACCTTAAAACTAACCCTAGCTCCTAACCCTAACCTTAACTCTAACCCTAGCTCCTAACCCTAACCTTAACTCTAACCCTAGCTCCTAACCCTAACCTTAAAACTAACCCTAGCTCCTAACCCTAACCTTAACTCTAACCCTAGCTCCTAACCCTAACCCTAACTCTAACCTTAACTCTAACCCTAGCTCCTAACCCAAACCTTAACTCTAACCCTAGCTCCTAACCCTAACCTTAAAACTAACCCTAGCTCCTAACCCTAACCTTAAAACTAACCCTAGCTCCTAACCCTAACCTTAACTCTAACCCTAGCTCCTAACCCTAACCTTAAAACATAACCTTAACTCTAACCCTAGCTCCTAACCCTAACCTTAACTCTAACCCTAGCTCCTAACCCTAACCTTAACTCTAACCCTAGCTCCTAACCCTAACCTTAACTCTAACCCTAGCTCCTAACCCTAACCTTAACTCTAACCCTAGCTCCTAACCCTAACCTTAACTCTAACCCTAGCTCCTAACCTTAACTCTAACCCTAGCTCCTAACCCTAACCTTAACTCTAACCCTAGCTCCTAACCCTAACCTTAACTCTAACCCTATCTCCTAACCCTAACCTTAACTCTAACCCTAGCTCCTAACCCTAACCTTAACTCTAACCCTAGCTCCTAACCCTAACCTTAACTCTAACCCTAGCTCCTAACCCTAACCTTAACTCTAACCCTAACCCTCTAACCCTAGCTCCTAACCCTAACCCTAACCCTAACCTTAAAACATAACCTTAACTTAACCCTAGCTCCGAACCCTAACCTTAAAACATAACCTTAACTCTAACCCTAGCTCCTAACCCTAACCTTAAAACATAACCTTAACTCTAACCCTAGCTCCTAACCCTAACCCTAACTCTAACCTTAACTCTAACCCTAGCTCCTAACCCTAACCTTAACTCTAACCCTAGCTCCTAACCCTAACCTTAAAACTAACCCTAGCTCCTAACCCTAACCTTAACTCTAACCCTAGCTCCTAACCCTAACCTTAAAACATAACCTTAACTCTAACCCTAGCTCCTAACCCTAACCTTAACTCTAACCCTAGCTCCTAACCCTAACCTTAACTCTAACCCTAGCTCCTAACCCTAACCTTAACTCTAACCTTAACTCTAACCCTAGCTCCTAACCCTAACCTTAACTCTAACCCTAGCTCCTAACCCTAACCTTAAAACTAACCCTAGCTCCTAACCCTAACCTTAACTCTAACCCTAGCTCCTAACCCTAACCTTAACTCTAACCCTAGCTCCTAACCCTAACCTTAACTCTAACCCTAGCTCCTAACCCTAACCTTAACTCTAACCCTAGCTCCTAACCCTAACCTTAACTCTAACCCTAGCTCCTAACCCTAACCTTAACTCTAACCCTAGCTCCTAACCCTAACTTTAACTCTAACCCTAGCTCCTAACCCTAACCTTAACTCTAACCCTAGCTCCTAACCCTAACCTTAACTCTAACCCTATCTCCTAACCCTAACCTTAACTCTAACCCTAGCTCCTAACCCTAACCTTAACTCTAACCCTAGCTCCTAACCCTAACCTTAACTCTAACCCTAGCTCCTAACCCTAACCTTAACTCTAACCCTAGCTCCTAACCCTAACCTTAACTCTAACCCTAGCTCCTAACCCTAACCTTAACTCTAACCCTAGCTCCTAACCCTAACCTTAACTCTAACCCTAGCTCCTAACAATAACCTTAAAACATAACCTTAACTTAACCCTAGCTCCTAACCCTAACCTTAACTCTAACCCTAGCTCCTAACCCTAACCTTATCTCTAACCCTAGCTCCTAACCCTAACCTTAACTCTAACCCTAGCTCCTAACCCTAACCTTAACTCTAACCCTAGCTCCTAACCCTAACCTTAACTCTAACCCTAGCTCCTAACCCTAACCTTAACTCTAACCCTAGCTCCTAACCCTAACCTTAACTCTAACCCTAGCTCCTAACCCTAACCTTAACTCTAACCCTAGCTCCTAACCCTAACCTTAACTCTAACCCTAGCTCCTAACCCTAACCTTGACTCTAACCCTAGCTCCTAACCCTAACCTTAACTCTAACCCTAGCTCCTAACCCTAACCTTAACTCTAACCCTAGCTCCTAACCCTAACCTTAAAACATAACCTTAACTTAACCCTAGCTTCTAACCCTAACCTTAACTCTAACCCTAGCTCCTAACCCTAACCTTAACTCTAACCCTAGCTCCTAACCCTAACCTTAACTCTAACCCTAGCTCCTAACCCTAACCTTAACTCTAACCCTAGCTCCTAACCCTAACCTTAACTCTAACCCTAGCTCCTAACCCTAACCTTAACTCTAACCCTAGCTCCTAACCCTAACCTTAACTCTAACCCTAGCTCCTAACCCTAACCTTAACTCTAACCCTAGCTCCTAACCCTAACCTTAAAACATAACCTTAACTTAACCCTAGCTCCTAACCCTACCCTTAACTCTAACCCTAGCTCCTAACCCTAACCTTAACTCTAACCCTAGCTCCTAACCCTAAAACATAACCTTAACTCTAACCCTAGCTCCTAACCCTAACCTTAACTCTAACCCTAGCTCCTAACCCTAACCTTAACTCTAACCCTAGCTCCTAACCCTAACCTTAACTCTAACCCTAGCTCCTAACCCTAACCTTAACTCTAACCCTAGCTCCTAACCCTAACCCTAACTCTAACCTTAACTTAACCCTAGCTCCTAACCCTAACCTTAACTCTAACCCTAGCTCCTAACCCTAACCTTAACTCTAACCCTAGCTCCTAACCCTAACCTTAACTCTAACCCTAGCTCCTAACCCTAACCTTAAAACATAACCTTAACTTAACCCTAGCTCCTAACCCTACCCTTAACTCTAACCCTAGCTCCTAACCCGAACCTTAACTCTAACCCTAGCTCCTAACCCTAAAACATAACCTTAACTCTAACCCTAGCTCCTAACCCTAACCTTAACTCTAACCCTAGCTCCTAACCCTAACCTTAACTCTAACCCTAGCTCCTAACCCTAACCTTAACTCTAACCCTAGCTCCTAACCCTAACCTTAACTCTAACCCTAGCTCCTAACCCTAACCCTAACTCTAACCTTAACTCTAACCCTAGCTCCTAACCCTAACCCTAACTCTAACCTTAACTTAACCCTAGCTCCTAACCCTAACCTTAACTCTAACCCTAGCTCCTAACCCTAACCTTAAAACTAACCCTAGCTCCTAACCCTAACCTTAACTCTAACCCTAGCTCCTAACCCTAACCTTAAAACTAACCCTAGCTCCTAACCTTAACTCTAACCCTAGCTCCTAACCCTAACCCTAACTCTAACCTTAACTCTAACCCTAGCTCCTAACCCTAACCCTAACTCTAACCTTAACTCTAACCCTAGCTCCTAACCCTAACCTTAACTCTAACCCTAGCTCCTAACCCTAACCTTAAAACTAACCCTAGCTCCTAACCCTAACCTTAACTCTAACCCTAGCTCCTAACCCTAACCTTAAAACATAACCTTAACTCTAACCCTAGCTCCTAACCCTAACCTTAACTCTAACCCTAGCTCCTAACCCTAACCTTAACTCTAACCCTAGCTCCTAACCCTAACCTTAAAACATAACCTTAACTCTAACCCTAGCTCCTAACCCTAACCTTAACTCTAACCTTAACTCTAACCCTAGCTCCTAACCCTAACCTTAACTCTAACCCTAGCTCCTAACCCTAACCTTAAAACTAACCCTAGCTCCTAACCCTAACCTTAACTCTAACCCTAGCTCCTAACCCTAACCTTAACTCTAACCCTAGCTCCTAACCCTAACCTTAACTCTAACCCTAGCTCCTAACCCTAACCTTAACTCTAACCCTAGCTCCTAACCCTAACTTTAACTCTAACCCTAGCTCCTAACCCTAACCTTAACTCTAACCCTAGCTCCTAACCCTAACCTTAACTCTAACCCTATCTCCTAACCCTAACCTTAACTCTAACCCTAGCTCCTAACCCTAACCTTAACTCTAACCCTAGCTCCTAACCCTAACCTTAACTCTAACCCTAGCTCCTAACCCTAACCTTAACTCTAACCCTAGCTCCTAACCCTAACCTTAACTCTAACCCTAGCTCCTAACCCTAACCTTAACTCTAACCCTAGCTCCTAACCCTAACCTTAACTCTAACCCTAGCTCCTAACAATAACCTTAAAACATAACCTTAACTTAACCCTAGCTCCTAACCCTAACCTTAACTCTAACCCTAGCTCCTAACCCTAACCTTATCTCTAACCCTAGCTCCTAACCCTAACCTTAACTCTAACCCTAGCTCCTAACCCTAACCTTAACTCTAACCCTAGCTCCTAACCCTAACCTTAACTCTAACCCTAGCTCCTAACCCTAACCTTAACTCTAACCCTAGCTCCTAACCCTAACCTTAACTCTAACCCTAGCTCCTAACCCTAACCTTAACTCTAACCCTAGCTCCTAACCCTAACCTTGACTCTAACCCTAGCTCCTAACCCTAACCTTAACTCTAACCCTAGCTCCTAACCCTAACCTTAACTCTAACCCTAGCTCCTAACCCTAACCTTAAAACATAACCTTAACTTAACCCTAGCTTCTAACCCTAACCTTAACTCTAACCCTAGCTCCTAACCCTAACCTTAACTCTAACCCTAGCTCCTAACCCTAACCTTAACTCTAACCCTAGCTCCTAACCCTAACCTTAACTCTAACCCTAGCTCCTAACCCTAACCTTAACTCTAACCCTAGCTCCTAACCCTAACCTTAACTCTAACCCTAGCTCCTAACCCTAACCTTAACTCTAACCCTAGCTCCTAACACTAACCTTAAAACATAACCTTAACTTAACCCTAGCTCCTAACCCTACCCTTAACTCTAACCCTAGCTCCTAACCCTAACCTTAACTCTAACCCTAGCTCCTAACCCTAAAACATAACCTTAACTCTAACCCTAGCTCCTAACCCTAACCTTAACTCTAACCCTAGCTCCTAACCCTAACCTTAACTCTAACCCTAGCTCCTAACCCTAACCTTAACTCTAACCCTAGCTCCTAACCCTAACCTTAACTCTAACCCTAGCTCCTAACCCTAACCCTAACTCTAACCTTAACTCTAACCCTAGCTCCTAACCCTAACCCTAACTCTAACCTTAACTTAACCCTAGCTCCTAACCCTAACCTTAACTCTAACCCTAGCTCCTAACCCTAACCTTAAAACTAACCCTAGCTCCTAACCCTAACCTTAACTCTAACCCTAGCTCCTAACCCTAACCTTAAAACTAACCCTAGCTCCTAACCCTAACCTTAACTCTAACCCTAGCTCCTAACCCTAACCCTAACTCTAACCTTAACTCTAACCCTAGCTCCTAACCCTAACCCTAACTCTAACCTTAACTCTAACCCTAGCTCCTAACCCTAACCTTAACTCTAACCCTAGCTCCTAACCCTAACCTTAAAACATAACCTTAACTCTAACCCTAGCTCCTAACCCTAACCTTAACTCTAACCCTAGCTCCTAACCCTAACCTTAACTCTAACCCTAGCTCCTAACCCTAACCTTAAAACATAACCTTAACTCTAACCCTAGCTCCTAACCCTAACCTTAACTCTAACCTTAACTCTAACCCTAGCTCCTAACCCTAACCTTAACTCTAACCCTAGCTCCTAACCCTAACCTTAAAACTAACCCTAGCTCCTAACCCTAACCTTAACTCTAACCCTAGCTCCTAACCCTAACCTTAACTCTAACCCTAGCTCCTAACCCTAACCTTAACTCTAACCCTAGCTCCTAACCCTAACCTTAACTCTAACCCTAGCTCCTAACCCTAACCTTAACTCTAACCCTAGCTCCTAACCTTAACTCTAACCCTAGCTCCTAACCCTAACCTTAACTCTAACCCTAGCTCCTAACCCTAACCTTAACTCTAACTCTAGCTCCTAACCCTAACCTTAACTCTAACCCTAGCTCCTAACCTTAAAACATAACCTTAACTCTAACCCTAGCTCCTAACCCTAACCTTAAAACTAACCCTAGCTCCTAACCCTAACCTTAACTCTAACCCTAGCTCCTAACCCTAACCTTAACTCTAACCCTAGCTCCTAACCCTAACCTTAAAACTAACCCTAGCTCCTAACCCTAACCTTAACTCTAACCCTAGCTCCTAACCCTAACCCTAACTCTAACCTTAACTCTAACCCTAGCTCCTAACCCTAACCTTAACTCTAACCCTAGCTCCTAACCCTAACCTTAAAACTAACCCTAGCTCCTAACCCTAACCTTAAAACTAACCCTAGCTCCTAACCCTAACCTTAACTCTAACCCTAGCTCCTAACCCTAACCTTAAAACATAACCTTAACTCTAACCCTAGCTCCTAACCCTAACCTTAACTCTAACCCTAGCTCCTAACCCTAACCTTAACTCTAACCCTAGCTCCTAACCCTAACCTTAACTCTAACCCTAGCTCCTAACCCTAACCTTAACTCTAACCCTAGCTCCTAACCCTAACCTTAACTCTAACCCTAGCTCCTAACCTTAACTCTAACCCTAGCTCCTAACCCTAACCTTAACTCTAACCCTAGCTCCTAACCCTAACCTTAACTCTAACCCTATCTCCTAACCCTAACCTTAACTCTAACCCTAGCTCCTAACCCTAACCTTAACTCTAACCCTAGCTCCTAACCCTAACCTTAACTCTAACCCTAGCTCCTAACCCTAACCTTAACTCTAACCCTAACCCTAACCCTCTAACCCTAGCTCCTAACCCTAACCCTAACCCTAACCTTAAAACATAACCTTAACTTAACCCTAGCTCCGAACCCTAACCTTAAAACATAACCTTAACTCTAACCCTAGCTCCTAACCCTAACCTTAAAACATAACCTTAACTCTAACCCTAGCTCCTAACCCTAACCTTAACCCTAACCCTAACCTTAACTCTAACCCTAGCTCCTAACCCTAACCTTAACCCTAACCCTAACCTTAACTCTAACCCTAGCTCCTAACCCTAACCTTAACTCTAACCCTAGCTCCAAACCCTAACCCTAAAACATAACCTTAACTTAACCCTAGCTCCTAACCCTAACCCTAAAACATAACCTTAACTTAACCCTAGCTCCTAACCCTAACCCTAACTCTAACCTTAACTTAACCCTAGCTCCTAACCCTAACCTTAACTCTAACCCTAGCTCCTAACCCTAACCTTAAAACTAACCCTAGCTCCTAACCCTAACCTTAACTCTAACCCTAGCTCCTAACCCTAACCCTAACTCTAACCTTAACTCTAACCCTAGCTCCTAACCCTAACCCTAACTCTAACCTTAACTCTAACCCTAGCTCCTAACCCTAACCTTAACTCTAACCCTAGCTCCTAACCCTAACCTTAAAACTAACCCTAGCTCCTAACCCTAACCTTAACTCTAACCCTAGCTCCTAACCCTAACCTTAAAACATAACCTTAACTCTAACCCTAGCTCCTAACCCTAACCTTAACTCTAACCCTAGCTCCTAACCCTAACCTTAAAACATAACCTTAACTCTAACCCTAGCTCCTAACCCTAACCTTAACTCTAACCCTAGCTCCTAACCCTAACCTTAAAACATAACCTTAACTCTAACCCTAGCTCCTAACCCTAACCTTAACTCTAACCTTAACTCTAACCCTAGCTCCTAACCCTAACCTTAACTCTAACCCTAGCTCCTAACCTTAAAACATCACCTTAACTCTAACCCTAGCTCCTAACCCTAACCTTAAAACTAACCCTAGCTCCTAACCCTAACCTTAACTCTAACCCTAGCTCCTAACCCTAACCCTAACTCTAACCTTAACTCTAACCCTAGCTCCTAACCCTAACCTTAACTCTAACCCTAGCTCCTAACCCTAACCTTAAAACTAACCCTAGCTCCTAACCCTAACCTTAAAACTAACCCTAGCTCCTAACCCTAACCTTAACTCTAACCCTAGCTCCTAACCCTAACCTTAAAACATAACCTTAACTCTAACCCTAGCTCCTAACCCTAACCTTAACTCTAACCCTAGCTCCTAACCCTAACCTTAAAACATAACCTTAACTCTAACCCTAGCTCCTAACCCTAACCTTAACTCTAACCCTAGCTCCTAACCCTAACGTTAAAACATAACCTTAACTCTAACCCTAGCTCCTAACCCTAACCTTAACTCTAACCTTAACTCTAACCCTAGCTCCTAACCCTAACCTTAACTCTAACCCTAGCTCCTAACCTTAAAACATAACCTTAACTCTAACCCTAGCTCCTAACCCTAACCTTAAAACTAACCCTAGCTCCTAACCCTAACCTTAACTCTAACCCTAGCTCCTAACCCTAACCTTAACTCTAACCCTAGCTCCTAACCCTAACCTTAACTCTAACCCTAGCTCCTAACCCTAACCTTAACTCTAACCCTAGCTCCTAACCCTAACCTTAAAACTAACCCTAGCTCCTAACCCTAACCTTAACTCT
>NC_092175.1:8562121-8564621 GCF_045791955.1 Oncorhynchus clarkii lewisi
AACCCTAGCTCCTAACCCTAACCTTAAAACTAACCCTAGCTCCTAACCCTAACCTTAACTCTAACCCTAGCTCCTAACCCTAACCTTAACTCTAACCCTAGCTCCTAACCCTAACCTTAAAACTAACCCTAGCTCCTAACCCTAACCTTAACTCTAACCCTAGCTCCTAACCCTAACCCTAACTCTAACCTTAACTCTAACCCTAGCTCCTAACCCTAACCTTAACTCTAACCCTAGCTCCTAACCCTAACCTTAAAACTAACCCTAGCTCCTAACCCTAACCTTAAAACTAACCCTAGCTCCTAACCCTAACCTTAACTCTAACCCTAGCTCCTAACCCTAACCTTAAAACATAACCTTAACTCTAACCCTAGCTCCTAACCCTAACCTTAACTCTAACCCTAGCTCCTAACCCTAACCTTAACTCTAACCCTAGCTCCTAACCCTAACCTTAACTCTAACCCTAGCTCCTAACCCTAACCTTAACTCTAACCCTAGCTCCTAACCCTAACCTTAACTCTAACCCTAGCTCCTAACCCTAACTTTAACTCTAACCCTAGCTCCTAACCCTAACCCTAAAACATAACCTTAACTTAACCCTAGCTCCTAACCCTAACCTTAAAACATAACCTTAACTTAACCCTAGCTCCTAACCCTAACCCTAACCCTAACCTTAACTTAACCCTAGCTCCTAACCCTAACCTTAACTCTAACCCTAGCTCCTAACCCTAACCTTAAAACTAACCCTAGCTCCTAACCCTAACCTTAACTCTAACCCTAGCTCCTAACCCTAACCCTAACTCTAACCTTAACTCTAACCCTAGCTCCTAACCCTAACCCTAACTCTAACCTTAACTCTAACCCTAGCTCCTAACCCTAACCTTAACTCTAACCCTAGCTCCTAACCCTAACCTTAAAACTAACCCTAGCTCCTAACCCTAACCTTAACTCTAACCCTAGCTCCTAACCCTAACCTTAAAACATAACCTTAACTCTAACCCTAGCTCCTAACCCTAACCTTAACTCTAACCCTAGCTCCTAACCCTAACCTTAAAACATAACCTTAACTCTAACCCTAGCTCCTAACCCTAACCTTAACTCTAACCCTAGCTCCTAACCCTAACCTTAAAACATAACCTTAACTCTAACCCTAGCTCCTAACCCTAACCTTAACTCTAACCTTAACTCTAACCCTAGCTCCTAACCCTAACCTTAACTCTAACCCTAGCTCCTAACCTTAAAACATCACCTTAACTCTAACCCTAGCTCCTAACCCTAACCTTAAAACTAACCCTAGCTCCTAACCCTAACCTTAACTCTAACCCTAGCTCCTAACCCTAACCCTAACTCTAACCTTAACTCTAACCCTAGCTCCTAACCCTAACCTTAACTCTAACCCTAGCTCCTAACCCTAACCTTAAAACTAACCCTAGCTCCTAACCCTAACCTTAAAACTAACCCTAGCTCCTAACCCTAACCTTAACTCTAACCCTAGCTCCTAACCCTAACCTTAAAACATAACCTTAACTCTAACCCTAGCTCCTAACCCTAACCTTAACTCTAACCCTAGCTCCTAACCCTAACCTTAAAACATAACCTTAACTCTAACCCTAGCTCCTAACCCTAACCTTAACTCTAACCCTAGCTCCTAACCCTAACGTTAAAACATAACCTTAACTCTAACCCTAGCTCCTAACCCTAACCTTAACTCTAACCTTAACTCTAACCCTAGCTCCTAACCCTAACCTTAACTCTAACCCTAGCTCCTAACCTTAAAACATAACCTTAACTCTAACCCTAGCTCCTAACCCTAACCTTAAAACTAACCCTAGCTCCTAACCCTAACCTTAACTCTAACCCTAGCTCCTAACCCTAACCTTAACTCTAACCCTAGCTCCTAACCCTAACCTTAACTCTAACCCTAGCTCCTAACCCTAACCTTAACTCTAACCCTAGCTCCTAACCCTAACCTTAAAACTAACCCTAGCTCCTAACCCTAACCTTAACTCTAACCCTAGCTCCTAACCCTAACCTTAACTCTAACCCTAGCTCCTAACCCTAACCTTAACTCTAACCCTAGCTCCTAACCCTAACCTTAACTCTAACCCTAGCTCCTAACCCTAACCTTAACTCTAACCCTAGCTCCTAACCCTAACCTTAACTCTAACCCTAGCTCCTAACCCTAACTTTAACTCTAACCCTAGCTCCTAACCCTAACCTTAACTCTAACCCTATCTCCTAACCCTAACCTTAACTCTAACCCTAGCTCCTAACCCTAACCTTAACTCTAACCCTAGCTCCTAACCCTAACCTTAACTCTAACCCTAGCTCCTAACCCTAACCTTAACTCTAACCCTAACCCTAACCCTCTAACCCTAGCTCCTAACCCTAACCCTAACCCTAACCTTAAAACATAACCTTAACTTAACCCTAGCTCCGAACCCTAACCTTAAAACATAACCTTAACTCTAACCCTAGCTCCTAACCCTAACCTTAAAAC